>NC_069501.1:622318940-622356440 GCF_027579735.1 Bombina bombina
CATGATAATCCCTAGAAAGCTCACTTGTGTTGGGGTAAGAGAACTCTTTTCTAGTTTTTTGCTTTTTTTAAATAATTTTTATTGAGGAAGATAAAAGTGAAAGCATTACATTGTTGTTGCATGGACAGCCAGTATGAAACAAATGGCAATAATACAAAAGGTCAATGTAACATATAGCATTATAAGATGTTCAAATTGTAGTAGTGCACATATAGCAAGGTAACGTACAATCAACCTCAGTTTTCCTTAATTTTAACAAATAAATTTAACCATCCATAGAACTGAAAAAAAAGCACAAGGTACAATATGAAATGAATGATGAAATGTATTCTATATTATGGTTGCGGCATTGGCAAGATAAGCCGCATTGTTAGCCTCTGGACACAGTTAAGTGTTTCCAGAGTACATTAGTAAGGGGGGGGAGGTTAGAAGGAACCAATCGAGTATTTTGGGAACAATATACAATATCATATAAATATGAACCATGAATTTACTGTTAAGGATGATACACAATAGTAAAGAACTGCGCTCTTTTCTATGGGAGGGGAGAATAAACCAACATGTTAAACATACATGCAGTGAAGCATAGGCGGGGTATCTGAATTAATGCGCCAGGGCTATTTATATGGCTATAATCATGTAACTAGCATGCCCCATATTGTGTATATCCATATATTCTAAAGACTATAGGGAGCATTTTAACTCTTTTCTAGTTTTAAATTCAGGCCATGCGTCCAAAGAGTAACTTCTCTGTGTGAGATGTTGCTAAATGTAAAGATGGTGCTTGAATCAAGATGTCATCCAAGTATGGCGCCACAGCAATCCCCTGTAGTCTGACTACAGCAAGGAGAGCCCCTAGAACAGAGGTGCCCACACTTTTTTTTGTGTTGGAATCTACTTTCTTTTTAATGACACGGTGAGTCCACGGATCATCATCAATTACTGTTGGGAATATCACTCCTGGCTAGCAGGAGGAGGCAAAGAGCACCACAGCAAAGCTGTTAAATATTACTCCCCTAGCCACAATCCCCCAGTCATTCTCTTTGCTTGTAGTGCAAGGAGGTGGTGAAGTTTAGGTGTCTGATGAGAAGTTTTCTTCAATCAAGATTTTTATTTTTTTTATTTTTTTTAGCAGAGTAAGCTTACTCTGTTCTTTTTTGGGGTCTAGCCTAGTCCACATCAGTCTCTTCAGTAGGGCAGTGGTGGCTTTTGAACACATTAGAACTTGTGAGGTACAATCCTCACTGCGTTTTCTCAAGAATCTGCTGCCCTAACTAGAAAACCTGAGTAGGTTTACTCAGTTTTTCTCTCTTCACAGGTCCATGTGAGGTGCTGCACCCTCTCAAACCAGGTGAGCTATCCTGCTGCCGGACAGCACTTTCAGGTAAGTGCCATTTTAATTTTCTTTTGCAAGGAGATTGCTGGCACTTGTTACAGCTAAAAGCTGTCTTATTTAATATGGGACTTTATTAAACCTTCATGTTTGGGGTTTCTTTAAGGCAGTTTGGGCATTGAGACTGTGAGGTGGCTCAGTGTGTTATAGTAGTTTTTATACGTTAATATATACTTTTATACTAGCCACGTGTCTGACTTTTGGTCATGGAGATTACTGTTGTAAGCTGTTTTTTTCTAACAATGGGCTGTCTCCTAAGCTTACATTCCTGCTTTTTTCAATTAAAGATACAAAGAGTATGAAGAAAAATTGGTAATAGGAGTAAAACAGAATTTATGCTTACCTGATAAATTACTTTCTCCAACGGTGTGTCCGGTCCACGGCGTCATCCATTACTTGTGGGAAATATTCTCCCCCACAGAGAAAGGCAAGGAGAGCACACAGCAAGAGCTGTCCATATAGCTCCCCCTCTGGCTCCGCCCCCCCAGTCATTCGACCGACGGTTAGGAGAAAAAGGAGAAACTATAGGGTGCCGTGGTGACTGTAGTGTATAAAGAAAAAAATTTTTAACCTGATTAGGAAACCAGGGCGGGCCGTGGACCGGACACACCGTTGGAGAAAGTAATTTATCAGGTAAGCATAAATTCTGTTTTCTCCAACATTGGTGTGTCCGGTCCACGGCGTCATCCATTACTTGTGGGAACCAATACCAAAGCTTTAGGACACGGATGAAGGTAGGGAGCAAATCAGGTTACCTAAATGGAAGGCACCACGGCTTGCAAAACCTTTCTTCCAAAAATAGCCTCCGAAGAAGCATAAGTATCAAATTTGTAGAATTTGGCAAAAGTGTGCAGAGAGGACCAAGTCGCTGCCTTACATATCTGATCAACAGAAGCCTCGTTCTTGTAGGCCCAAGTGGAAGCCACAGCCCTAGTAGAGTGAGCTGTGAATCGGTCAGGAGGTTGCCGTCCGGCAGTCTCATAAGCCAATCGGATAATGCTTTTCAGCCAGAGAGAGAGGTAGCAGTAGCTTTTTGACCTCTCCTCTTACCAGAGTAAATGACAAACAAAGATGAGGTTTGTCTAAAATCTTTTGTTGCTTCTAAGTAGAACTTTAAAGCACGAACATCTAAATTGTGTAACAAACGTTCCTTCTTTGAAACTGGATTCGGACACAGAGAAGGAACAACTATTTCCTGGTTAATATTCTTGTTGGAAACAACTTTTGGAAGAAAACCAGGCTTAGTACGCAAAACAACCTTATCTGAATGGAAAACCAGATAGGGTGGATTACATTGCAAAGCAGATAATTCAGAAACTCTTCTAGCAGAAGAAATAGCAACCAAAAATAGAACTTTCCAAGATAATAACTTAATATCTATGGAATGTAAAGGTTCAAACGGAACCCCTTGAAAAACTGAAAGAACTAAATTTAGACTCCAAGGAGGAGTCATGGGTCTGTAAACAGGCTTGATTCTAACCAAAGCCTGAACAAAAGCTTGTACATCTGGCACAGCTACCAGTCGTTTGTGTAACAAGACAGATAAAGCAGAAATCTGTCCTTTTAGAGTACTAGCTGACAACCCTTTATCCAAAACTTCTTGGAGAAAGGAGAGAATCTTTGGAATTTTAATCTTACTCCAGGAGAATCCCTTGGATTCACACCAGCAGATATATTTTTTCCATATTTTATGGTAAATCTTTCTAGTCACAGGTTTTCTGGCTTGGACCAGAGTATCTATCACAGAATTCAAAAACCCACGCTTGGATAAAATTAAGCGTTCAATTTCCAAGCAGTCAGCTGCAGAGAAACTAGATTTGGATGTTCGAATGGACCTTGTACTAGAAGATCCTGTCTCAAAGGTAGCTTCCATGGTGGAGCCAATGACATATTCACCAGGTCTGCATACCAAGTCCTGCGTGGCCACGCAGGAGCTATCAGAATCACCGAGGCCTTCTCCCGTTTGATCCTGGCTATGAGCCTGGGAAGGAGAGGAAACGGTGGAAACACATACGCTAGGTTGAACGACCAAGGCGCCACTAATGCATCCACTAGAGTCGCCTTGGGATCCCTGGATCTGGACCCGTAGCAAGGAATCTTGAAGTTCTGACGGGACGCCATTAGATCCATGTCTGGAATGCCCCATAATTGGGTTAACTGAGCAAAGACCTCCGGGTGGAGTTCCCACTCCCCCGAATGGAAAGTCTGACGACTCAAATAGTCCGCCTCCCAGTTGTCTACTCCTGGGATGTGAATAGCAGATAGATGGCAGGAGTGATTCTCTGCCCATTGGATAATCTTGGTTACTTCCTTCATCGCTAGGGAACTCTTTGTTCCCCCCTGATGATTGATGTACGCAACAGTCGTTATGTTGTCTGACTGAAATCTTATGAACCTGGCTTCCGCTAGCTGATGCCAAGCCAGGAGCGCATTGAATATTGCTCTTAGTTCCAAAATGTTTATCGGGAGAAGCGACTCTTCCCGAGACCATAAGCACTGAGCTTTCAGGGAGTCCCAGACCGCGCCCCACCCCAAGAGGCTGTCGTCGGTCGTGACGATGACCCACTCCGGTCTGCGGAAACTCATTCCCTGAGACAGGTGATCCTGGGTCAACCACCAGAGAAGTGAGTCCCTGGTTACCTGGTCTACTTGAATTTGGGGAGACAAGTCTGTATAGTCCCCATTCCACTGATTGAGCATGCACAGCTGTAATGGTCTTAGATGAATTTGAGCAAAAGGAACCACGTCCATTGCTGCGACCATTAGTCCTATTACTTCCATGCACTGAGCTATGGAGGGTTGAGGAATAGAATGAAGAACTCGACAAGCGTTTAGAAGCTTTAGCTTTCTGACTTCTGTCAGGAAGATCTTCATTTCCACAGAATCTATTATTGTTCCCAGAAAAGGAACCCTTGTGGACGGTGACAGTGAACTCTTTTCTATGTTCACCTTCCACCCGTGAGATCTGAGAAAAGCCAACACAATGTCTGTGTGGGCCCTTGCTTTGGAAAGAGACGACGCTTGGATTAGGATGTCGTCTAGATAAGGTGCTACAGCGATGCCCCTCGGCCTTAGGACCGCTAGAAGGGACCCTAGCACCTTTGTGAAAATTCTGGGAGCGGTGGCTAAACCGAATGGAAGAGCCACAAACTGGTAATGTTTATCCAGAAAGGCGAACCTCAGGAACTGATGATGAGTTTTGTGGATTGGAATATGCAGATACGCATCCTTTAGATCCACGGTAATCAAATATTGACCCTGCTGGATTGTCGGCAAGATTGTCCGAATGGTTTCCATTTTGAAGGATGGAACTCTGAGGAACTTGTTTAATATCTTTAAATCCAGAATTGGCCTGAAAGTTCCCTCTTTTTTGGGAACCACAAACAGGTTTGAGTAAAAACCTAGACCTTGTTCCCCGGAGGGGACTGGGTTTATCACTCCCATCTTTGATAAGTCTCTTACACAATGTAAGAATGCCTGTTTCTTTATCTGGTCTGAAGATAAGCGAGACAGGTGGAACCTTCCCCTTGGAGGAAGTCCCTTGAACTCTAGCAGGTATCCCTTGGAGACTATCTCCAGTGCCCAGGGATCCGGAACATCTCTTGCCCAAGCCTGAGTCTGCCCCCTACCAGATCCGGTCCCGGATCGGGGCTACCCCTTCATGCTGTCTTGGTAGCAGCAGCAGGTTTCTTGGTCTGTTTACCCTTGTTCCAGCCTTGCATGGGCTTCCAAGTGGGTTTGGGCTGGGCCGCGTTAACTTCTTGTCTAGCGGCAGAGGAGTTATTAGCCGGTCCGTTCCTGAAATTGCGAAAGGAACGAAAATTAGACTTGTTCTTAGCCTTAAACGGCCTATCCTGTGGGTGGGCATGGCCCTTACCCCCAGTGATGTCTGAAATAATTTCCTTCAATTCCGGCCCAAAAAGGGTCTTACCCTTGAAAGGAATATTAAGTAACTTAGTCTTGGACGACACATCTGCCGACCAGGATTTTAGCCAAAGCACCCTCCGCGCTACTATAGCAAAACCTGAGTTTTTCGCCGCCAATTTCGTTATTTGAAAGGCGGCATCCAATATAAAGGAATAAGCTAATTTCAATGCGTGAATTCTGTCCATGACTTCTTCATAGGAAGTCTCTTTCTGGAGCGACCTTTCTAGTTCCTCGAACCAAAAGGACGCCGCTGAAGTGACAGTAATAACACACGTAGCTGGTTGAAGGATGAACCCTTGCTGAACAAAAATCTTTTTAAGCAATCCTTCCAATTTTTTATCCATAGGATCTTTGAAAGCACAGCTGTCCTCTATAGGAATAGTGGTGCGCTTCGCTAGTGTTGAAACAGCTCCCTCAACCTTCGGGACCGTCTGCCATGCGTCCCTTCTAGGGTCTACTATGGGAAACATTTTCTTAAATATAGGAGGTGGGGCAAAGGGTACACCTGGCTTCTCCCACTCCTTTTCCACTATGTTCGCTACCCTTTTGGGTATTGGAAAAGCGTCGTCGTGCACTGGGACCTCTAACAATTTGTCCAATTTGCACAACTTCTCTGGTACTACCATAGAATCACAGTCATCCAGAGTAGCTAATACCTCCTTTAGCAAAGCGCAGAGATGTTCTAGCTTAAACTTAAATGCTACTATATCAGGTTCTGCCTGTTGAGAAATTTTTCCTGAGTCTGAAATTTCACCCTCAGACAGCCCTTCCCTCACAGCCAATTCCGATTGATGTGAGGGTAAAATAGATAAAGCATCGTCAGCGTCTGATTGTTCATCCCTTTTATCTGTATTTAAAGCTGAACAATCACGCTTTCTCTGAAATGCTGGCAGTTTGGATAAAAGATTTGCTATAGAATTATCCACTACTGCTGTTAATTGTTGCATAGAAATAAGCACTGGCGCGCTAGGTGTCGCCTGCGCGGGCAAAGCTGGTGTAGACACAGAAGGAGAGGATGTAGAACTATCCCCACTACCTTCATTAGATAAATCATCTTGGGCAACATTATGAAATGTAACAGAGCTGTCCTCATTTTGTTTGGACGCTATGGCACAATTATCACAAACACTCAAAGGGGGAACCACATTTGTCTCTACACACACAGAACATAGGTTATCTAATGGCACAGACATGTTAAACAGATTTAGGCAGGCAAACAATGCAATAAAAACGATTTTAAACAAAAACGTTACTGTCTCTTTAAATAATAAAATGACACACTTTATTTCTGAATGTTCAAAAAACTATGAAGGCAATATCCGATTTTTCTGAAATTTGGACCCCAGTGTCTTAATGCTTAGAAAGTATTGCACAGCAAATATGGAGACTCTGGGGGGGGGGCGGAGCCAACTGCCGAAGCAACAAGATGTGCCGTCTTGGAGCTCCTAAAATCTGACTACCAAAATGCTCCTCTGTGACACTCTAAGGCGCTATATATTTTTGTATTTGGCTCTTATCATGCCCTAGGATATTATTCATAAAGATTGGGACTGAACTACCATAAATTGACAAAAAATTGGTACTGAGGCCTATTTGCCAGCTAAGACCGCTACGAAGCTCACGCCATCATATTTGAAACTACCCACGCACCACTTCAACGCATGGGAACATACTCATTATACATGCACCTTTAGTGTAACCATGGAGCAACAATTTCTTCTAGCGATCCACGCTCTAATGCGCTCCATGGACTTACATCAGCAAGCTCTGGTTGCTGAATTGAGAGCTGTGACGCGCCCATCGCAAAGTGCAATAATAGCTGGAGAAGTAAGGGTGGAGGTAGACCGGCTGGAACCACACCGGATGCATTACAACACAGATGTGCCCCTAGCCGCTGTCGACTGGTGCTCAGCAAATAAGGGAGAGCTAGATTCGAGCTCAATACCTCCAACCCCGCAGCACTCCCCGGTCCTCACAGGGTCGGGACGACAGAACGCTCCATACTATGTGACGCTGCAGACTCTGCCGCCCGGTGCGACCAGAGAATGCAGTTCCCAGCTGACACTCTCTAACTGCTACGGACCTGAGGCAGTGGATTTGCTTGGAGGTCCTGATGTCAATGATCGTAAACAGTGTGGTTCGTGGAGCTCTCCCTCACAAGTAACCCGATCTCCTAGGGAGGACTGCCCAGAGGCCCTTGTCTGCTCCACCTATTCTAACGGTCTCACTCAGGGGGATCACGGACTGTCTACTCGTCTGATCCCACGCAAGGAAAAATCAGAGCCTCTCTTCTTCATGCTTGTTCTGAGTACTCACAGTTCACTCCCACGTAAGGACGCTGTACACCACATCAACCTGCTGAAAGGTCTTTTTGATCCGGGAGGCCATTCTCATGACCTGCATTGCTCAATGGGAGGACTATAACGCAGTCGGACTGTTCCTTTCATTGCAGTCAGCTCTAATATGACATCTACATGGTACTCTATGTTTAACTGCCCTTATACTCTTCCCATATAGTTTACTTAAAGATGGGAATGGGCTAAGACTAAGTGTTCATAACAGTAATGGGGACTTTACCTAGGTTAAAAGTTGTTTGTTTGCTTATAACATAATGCTCCTATTTTGAGCCTGCAGCTTTGTTTTAATATAAATTGTCTCACTAATACAAGAGCATGGTTCAGTTTGATGCTCCTTTTTACATATTGTCCTAGCTAATGACGATTGGTTTCTCCTGTTATATCTCACATACTAGATGCCTTGCCTGGAGTCATATCCACTGTCCCTGTGAGACTCCTCACTGACATTTGATTATACTATTAGACCTCCCCCAAGCCACAAACTTGCAACCTTAGAGTTTTTCTCCACATCTTTTTTACTAACGGGACTAACCGCATGATAATTAAGTCTTTGATCTGGTTTGTGATGCATGCTGTACTATGTATTTATCCTTTGTTGTAAAATGCTATATTGTATTTTAGGCCCCACTTACATAGGAGATCCATCCTCTCCTAATCCATCTTACAGTTTGTAGCACCCATATCATGACTGCCCAATATGTTTGCTAGTCTTTATTTGAGTTATGTATTCGCTAGGTCTCTATACATGTTTAAACTTACTTTATATAGTGCTTATAATCTGACCTACTGAGACTTACCGTATACCTGAGCTAGCACTTCTACCACGTATAGTGTCTAGAGGATCTTTTTCAATTGCTGTACCTCCTAGAGTTATATATAAGATTTCCCACCTCTATGATCCCAGTCATCCTTAATCAATGGGGAATTGCACTCTATCTCACGGCACGTTGTGCTTGTTCTATCTTATTCTAGTCTAGTGTTGTTGGTTACTTAGCAACTTTCATTACTTAAGTTAAATAGATTATTTAGATTTAGATTTCCTCACACCAATTCCTGAGTATAACTACATTGACATGGAAGCTTATTTGAAGGAACAGACACTGGCTTTATGCTATAATTACTACCTCTTTGTATATATCAGGAAGCTCCCTCACAGTGCTACTATAGTATTTGCATTATTAGAACCCTTAGTTAGGGAATATTAGTGATAACTGCCTTTATTGTCTAAGCTGTAGTGCATGGAATGCATGTTCATATGTTCAAACATTACCGTGCCACCCCAAGCTCCCCATCACCTAATCCAACTACGGACTAACTCTACCATAGCTCAAAATTTTCCTTTATATCTAAGATTATGCTCCATGATTGTGCTTCCTCATGCTGGTATGTTTCAAAACGCTCTATTTAGAAGGTTTTCCAGATGGTGTATACCAACACTAGCAAATCTCCCATTATTGGCAACTTTGATGTACTATACAGCTATCTCTAAAGGCTCCGCCCCCCCCCTTATTGCCCCCCCCCCCTCACACTGAGCGGCTCTTGCCCGCTGAATTCCCCCCCTATATACTCTGACCCAAGAGAGGCCAGACAAAAGCCAACTCCCTACGCCATACCGTTATTAGTTTGCAGAGTACCTTTTACATCAGGGTAGGGACCATTAGATATATTATATAAAAACTGAGGTTTTCTTGTTATGTGTTCCAGACATTCTTGTTTATCATAAACTACCTTGCACTTTATGTTCCTGGTTTCAGGAATAATGTTCTATCTCATGTAAGTGGCTAGTTTCTGTTTATTGAACCTGATGTACCATTTAATAACAGCTCTCATCTATATATATATGCCACGGCTTCTGTTTGAATATGGTGACATTGATAACTGGAATGTTGGTACTTTAATGCTTTATAATTTCTATATATGACATGCATAATTATTCTTCTCATTTATGATCCGTTCCTGGACACATTTTCTGTTTTCTGTTTTGTGTATATTTTCCATTACCTCAATAAAAAAAAAAAATATTTCAAAAATATGGAGACTCTAGCTCTTAAAACAAGCAAACCGGAGCTATTTGTTGGATTTAACCGTTTTTATACACCACAATCACTGCTACAGCATTTCTGCAGCTTTTACCTTCCTTAGGGGTCAACCATCCACAAAAATAAGCCTTCTGGAGTCACTTTCTGAGCCACAGGACCCTCTCACATGGAACTGCATGCACTGCCTTGGAATCAACTACGCAGCTGAAGTGCCAAAATGAGGCCTCCTCCCTCAGTACACTAGAGTGAAGGGGCCTTCCTGACTAGATTTAGGTGTCTAAAGCAAGCCAGATCAATAAAAAACGTCCCCAAGTGTATATGAGCTTATAAAACATTTCAATTGCCATCATATTGTAATAAAAAACAATCGATTTGGCCCCTAACAGTGTCTACCACTATAAAAATCAAAAGGGGGAAGCCTGTTATCTTTTTTTGCTGAGGTGAAAGAAAAATATAATTTATGCTTACCTGATAAATTCATTTCTCCTGTAGTGTAGTCAGTCCACGGGTCATCCATTACTTATGGGATTATATCTCCTCCCCAACAGGAAGTGCAAGAGGATCACCCAAGCAGAGCTGCTATATAGCTCCTCCCCTCTACGTCATACCCAGTCATTCGACCGAAACCAAACGAGAAAGGAGAAAACTATAGCGTGCAGTGGTGACTGGAGTTTAATTTAAAATTTAGACCTGGCGTAAAAAACAGGGCGGGCCGTGGACTGACTACACTACAGGAGAAATGAATTTATCAGGTAAGCATAAATTATATTTTCTCCTGTTAAGTGTAGTCAGTCCACGGGTCATCCATTACTTATGGGATACCAATACCAAAGCTAAAAGTACACGGATGACGGGAGGGACAGGCAGGATCTTTACACGGAAGGAACCACTGCCTGTAGAACCTTTCTCCCAAAAACAGCCTCCAAAGAAGCAAAAGTGTCAAATTTGTAAAATTTTGAAAAAGTGTGAAGTGAAGACCAAGTTGCAGCCTTGCAAATCTGTTCAACAGAGGCCTCATTCTTAAAGGCCCAAGTGGAAGCCACAGCTCTAGTAGAATGAGCTGTAATCCTTTCAGGAGGCTGCTGTCCAGCAGTCTCATAGGCTAAACGTATTATGCTACGAAGCCAAAAAGAGAGAGAGGTAGCCGAAGCTTTTTGACCTCTCCTCTGTCCAGAATAAACGACAAACAGGGAAGAAGTTTGACGAAAATCTTTAGTTGCCTGCAAATAAAATTTCAGGGCACGGACGACGTCCAGATTGTGCAGAAGTCGTTCCTTCTTTGAAGAAGGGTTAGGGCACAATGATGGAACAACAATCTCTTGATTGATATTCTTGTTAGTGACTACCTTAGGTAAGAACCCAGGTTTAGTACGCAGAACTACCTTATCAGAATGAAAAATCAGATAAGGAGAATCACAATGTAAGGCCGATAACTCAGAGACTCTTCGAGCCGAGGAAATAGCCATTAAAAACAGAACTTTCCAAGATAACAGCTTGATATCAATGGAATGAAGGGGTTCAAATGAACACCTTGCAGAACGTTAAGAACTAAGTTTAAGCTCCACGGCGGAGCAACAGTCTTAAACACAGGTTTAATCCTAGCCAAAGCCTGACAAAAAGCCTGAACGTCTGCCAGACGTTTGTGTAAAAGGATAGACAGAGCTGAGATCTGTCCCTTTAACGAACTAGCAGATAAACCCTTTTCTAAACCTTCTTGTAGAAAAGACAATATCCTAGGAATCCTAACCTTACTCCATGAGTAACTCTTGGATTCGCACCAATATAAGTATTTACGCCATATTTTAGGGTAAATTTTCCTGGTAACAGGTTTCCTAGCCTGTATTAAGGTATCAATCACTGACTCCGAGAATCCCCACTTTGATAGAATCAAGCGTTCAATCTCCATGCAGTCAGCCTCAGAGAAATTAGATTTGGATGTTTGAAAGGACCCTGAATTAGAAGGTCCTGTCTCAGAGGCAGAGACCATGGTGGACAGGACGACATGTCCACTAGATCTGCATACCAGGTCCTGCGTGGCCACGCAGGCGCTATTAGAATCATCGATGCTCTCTCCTGTTTGATCCTGGCAATCAATCGAGGAAGCATCGGGAAGGGTGGAAACACATAAGCCATGTTGAAGACCCAAGGTGCTGTCAGAGCATCCATCAGTAACGCTCCCGGGTCCCTGGACCTGGATCCGTACCAAGGAAGCTTGGCGTTCTGGCGAGACGCCATGAGATCCAGATCTGGTTTGCCCCAATGATGAAGCAGTTGGGCAAACACCTCCGGATGAAGTTCCCACTCCCCCGGATGAAAAGTCTGGCGACTTAGAAAATCCGCCTCCCAGTTCTCCACGCCTGGGATGTGGATCGCTGACAGGTGGCAAGAGTGAGACTCTGCCCAGCGAATTATCTTTGAGACTTCCATCATCGCTAGGGAACTCCTTGTTCCTCCTTGATGGTTGATGTAAGCCACAGTCGTGATGTTGTCCGACTGAAACCTGATGAACCTCAGAGTTGCTATCTGAGGCCAAGCCAGAAGAGCATTGAGAACTGCTCTTAATTCCAGAATGTTTATTGGAAGGAGTCTCTCCTCCTGAGTCCATGATCCCTGAGCCTTCAGGGAATTCCAGACTGCGCCCCAACCTAGAAGGCTGGCGTCTGTTGTTACAATCGTCCAATCTGGCCTGTGGAAGGGCATCCCCTTGGACAGATGTGGCCGAGAAAGCCACCATAGAAGAGAATCTCTGGTCTCTTGACAAAATCTGAGTAATCTCAGGACAAATCTGAGTAATCCCCATTCCACTGACTTAGCATGCACAATTGCAGCGGTCTGAGATGCAGGCGCGCAAAAGGTACTATGTCCATTGCCGCTACCATTAAGCCGATTACCTCCATGCACTGAGCCACTGACGGGTGTTGAATGGAATGAAGGACACGGCAAGCATTTAGAAGTTTTGATAACCTGTCCTCCGTCAGGTAAATTTTCATTTCTACAGAATCTATAAGAGTCCCTAAGAAGGGAACTCTTGTGAGTGGCAATAGAGAACTCTTTTCTACATTCACCTTCCACCCATGCGACCTTAGAAATGCCAGAACTAACTCTGTATGACACTTGGCAGTTTGGAAACTTGACGCTTGTATCAGAATGTCGTCTAGGTACGGAGCTACCGCTATGCCTCGCGGTCTTAGTACCGCCAGAAGAGAGCCCAGAACCTTTGTAAAGATTCTTGGAGCCGTAGCTAACCCGAAGGGAAGAGCTACAAACTGGTAATGCCTGTTTAGGAAGGCAAACCTTAGATACCGGTAATGATCCTTGTGAATCGGTATGTGAAGGTAGGCATCCTTTAAATCCACTGTGGTCATGTACTGACCCTCTTGGATCATGGGTAGGATAGTTCGAATAGTTTCCATTTTGAACGATGGAACTCTTAGGAATTTGTTTAGGATCTTTAAGTCCAAGATTGGTCTGAAGGTTCCCTCTTTTTTGGGAACCACAAACAGATTTGAATAAAACCCTTGTCCGTGTTCCGACCGCGGAACTGGGTGGATCACTCCCATTAGTAAGAGGTCTTGTACACAGCGTAGAAACGCCTCTTTCTTTATCTGGTTTGCTGAGAACCTTGAAAGATGAAATCTCCCTTGTGGAGGAGAAGCTTTGAAGTCCAGAAGATATCCCTGAGATATGATCTCCAACGCCCAGGGATCCTGGACATCTCTTGCCCAAGCCTGGGCGAAGAGAGAAAGTCTGCCCCCCACTAGATCCTTTTCCGGATCGGGGGCCCTCACTTCATGCTGTCTTAGGGGCAGCAGCAGGTTTTCTGGCCTGCTTGCCCTTGTTCCAGGACTGGTTAGGTTTCCAGCCCTGTCTGTAGCGAGCAACAGTTCCTTCCTGTCTTGGAGCGGAGGAAGTTGATGCTGCTCCTGCCTTGAAGTTACGAAAGGCACGAAAATTAGACTGTTTAGCCCTTGGTTTGGCCCTGTCTTGAGGCAGGGCATGGCCCTTACCTCCAGTAATGTCAGCGATAATTTCTTTCAAACCGGGCCCGAATAATGTCTGCCCTTTGAAAGGAATATTAAGCAATTTAGATTTAGAAGTCACATCAGCTGACCAGGATTTAAGCCACAGCGCTCTACGTGCTTGAATGGCGAATCCGGAGTTCTTAGCCGTAAGTTTGGTTAAGTGTACTACGGCATCAGAAATAAATGAATTAGCTAGCTTAAGGACTTTAAGCTTGTTTATAATCTCATCCAATGGAGCTGTGCTAAGGGTCTCTTCCAGAGACTCAAACCAGAATGCCGCCGCAGCCGTGACAGGCGCAATGCATGCAAGGGGTTGTAATATAAAACCTTGCTGAACAAACATTTTCTTAAGGTAACCCTCTAACTTTTTATCCATTGGATCTGAAAAAGCACAGCTATCCTCCACCGGGAAAGTGGTGCGCTTAGCCAGAGTAGAAACTGCTCCCTCCACCTTAGGGACCGTCTGCCATAAGTCCCGTGTGGTGGCGTCTATTGGAAACATTATTTTAAATATAGGAGGGGGTGAAAAAGGCACACCGGGTCTATCCCACTCCTTGTTAACAATTTCTGTAAGCCTTTTAGGTATAGGAAAAACGTCAGTACACGCCGGTACCGCAAAATATTTATCCAGCCTACATACTTTCTCTGGAATTGCAACCGTGTTACAATCATTCAGAGCCGCTAATACCTCCCCTAGTAATACACGGAGGTTCTCAAGCTTAAATTTAAAATTTGAAATGTCTGAGTCCAGTTTACTTGGATCAGATCCGCCACCCACAGAATGAAGCTCTCCGTCCTCATGTTCTGCAAATTGTGACGCAGTATCAGACATGGCTCTATTATTATCAGCGCACTCTGTTCTTACCCCAGAGTGATCGCGTTTACCCCTAAATTCTGGCAATTTAGATAGTACTTCAGTCATAACATTAGCCATGTCTTGCAAAGTGATTTGTATGGGCCGCCCTGATGTACTTGGTGCCACAATATCACGCACCTCCTGAGCGGGAGGCAAAGGTACTGACACGTGAGGAGAGTTAGTCGGCATAACTTCCCCCTCGTTGTCTGGTGATAATTTCTTTACATGTAAAGATTGACTTTTATTTAAAGTAACATCAATGCAATTAGTACACAAATTTCTATTGGGCTCCACATTGGCCTTTAAACATAGTGAACAAAGAGATTCATCTGTGTCAGACATGTTTAAACAGACTAGCAATGAGACTAGCAAGCTTGGAAATACTTTTCTAAATAAATTTACAAGCAATATAAAAAACGCTACTGTGCCTTTAAGAAGCACAAAAAGCTGTCACAGTTGAAATAACAATGAACCAAAATAGTTATAGCAACCAATTTTTCACAGTAAATGTATTAAGTTAGCAAAGGATTGCACCCACCAGCAAATGGATGATTAACCCCTTAATACCCAAAAACGGATAACAAATTAATAATTAACGTTTTTATCACAGTCAAAACACACTGTCACAGGTCTGCTGTGAGTGATTACCTCCCTCAAAACTAGTTTTGGAGACCCCTGGGCTCTGTAGAGACGTCCTGGATCATGGAGGAAGAAATAGGAAGACTGTGACTAAATTTTTATTGCGCAATAAAGAGCTAAAATAGGCCCCTCCCACTCATATTACAACAGTGGGGAAGCTCAGTAAACTGTTTTTATTCAGAAATAAACGACAGCCATGTGGTAGAAATCATGCCCATAAAGTTTTATCACCAAGTACCTCAGAAAAAACTATTAACATGCCAGTAAACGTTTTAAAAATGAAAATTATGAAGTGTTATTAATAAGCCTGCTGCTAGTCGCTTTCACTGCAGTGCAGGCTCAAATATTACTTTAATATAGACAGTATTTTCTTAGTGAAATTCCATTCCCCAGAAATACCTCAGAGTATAAATACATACATATCAGCCTGATACCAGTCGCTACTACTGCATTTAAGGCTGCACTTACATTACATCGGTATTAGCAGTATTTTCTCAGTCAATTCCATTCCTTAGAAAATAATTTACTGCACATACCTCCTTGCAGGTGGGCCCTGCCTGCTATCCCCTGTTCTGAAGTTAACTCACTCCTCAGAATGGCCGAGAACAGCAAGTGGATCTTAGTTACGACCGCTAAGATCATAGACAAACTCAGGTAGATTCTTCTTCTAATGCTGCCTGAGAAGAAACAACACTCCGGTGCCGTTTAACCCCTTAATGACCACAGCACTTTTCCATTTTCTGTCCGTTTGGGACCAAGGCTATTTTTACATTTCTGCGGTGTTTGTGTTTAGCTGTAATTTTCCTCTTACTCATTTACTGTACCCACACATATTATATACCGTTTTTCTCGCCATTAAATGGACTTTCTAAAGATACCATTATTTTCATCATATCTTATAATTTACTATAAAAAAAAATATAAAATATGAGGAAAAAATGGAAAAAAACACACTTTTTCTAACTTTGACCCCAAAAATCTGTTACACATCTATGACCACCAAAAAACACCCATGCTAAATAGTTTCTAAATTTTGTCCTGAGTTTAGAAATACCCAATGTTTACATGTTCTTTGCTTTTTTTGCAAGTTATAGGGCCATAAATACAAGTAGCACTTTGCTATTTCCAAACCACTTTTTTTCAAAATTAGCGCTAGTTACATTGGAACACTGATATCTTTCAGGAATACCTGAATATCCATTGACATGTGTATATTTTTTTTTAGAAGACAACCCAAAGTATTGATTTAGGCCCATTTTGGTATATTTCATGCCACCATTTCACCGCCAAATGCGATCAAATAAAAAAAATCGTTCACTTTTTCACAAATTTTTTCACAAACTTTAGGTTTCTCACTGAAATTATTTACAAACAGCTTGTGCAAATATGGCACAAATGGTTGTAAATTCTTCTCTGGGATCCCCTTTGTTCATAAATAGCAGACTTATATGGCTTTGGTGTTGCTTTTTGGTAATTAGAATGCCACTAAATGCCACTGCGCACCACACGTGTATTATGCCCAGCAGTGTAGGGGTTAATTAGGGAGCATGTAGGGAGCTTTTTGGGGTAATTTTAGCTTTAGTGTAGTGTAGTAGACAACCCCAAGTATTGATCTAGGCCCATTTTGGTATATTTCATGCCACCATTTCACCGCCAAATGTGATCAAATAAAAAAAAAAGTTACATTTTTCACAATTTTAGGTTTCTCACTGAAATAATTTACAAACAGCTTGTGCAGTTATGGCACAAATGGTTGTAAATGCTTCTCTGGGATCCCCTTTGTTCAGAAATAGCAGACATATATGGCTTTGGCATTGCTTTTTGGTATTTAGAAGGCCGCTAAATGCCGCTGCGCATCACACGTGTATTATGGCTAGCAGTGAAGGGGTTAATTAGGTAGCTTGTAGGGAGCTTGCAGGGTTAATATTAGATTTAGTGTAGAGCTCAGCCTCCCACCTGAAACATCAGACCCCCTGATCCCTCCCAAACAGCTCTCTTCCCTCCCCCACCCCACAATTGTCCCCGCCATCTTAAGTACTGGCAGAAACTCTGCCAGTACTAAAATAAAAGGTATTTGGCCCTTTTTTTAAAAAAAAAAAAGAAGCATATTTACATATGCTGATGTGTACGATCCCCCCTTAGACCCCAACCTCACTGATCCCCCCTAAAAAGCTCTATAACCCTCCCACTCTAACTTAATGGGCGCCATCTTGGGTACTGGCAGCTGTCTGCCAGTACCCAGTTTAGAAGAAAAAAATGTTTTTTTTTAACATTTATTAAAAGTTTCTGTAGTGTAGCTTCCCCCCACACAAAACCAACCCCCCACCCCTCCATGATCACTTTTTGTGCTTTTGCACAAACAAGATTAGGTCTTAATTATTAAAACATTTTCCGTAGTGTAGCGGTTCCCACCCGCTCCCGCCCCGTGCACGCGCCCGCCCGCCACCCTCCGTGCACGCGCGCGCGCCCGTGCGCGCCCCCGACGATCGCGCCCCCGATCCCGCCCCCCTTGACGTCATGCGGCACACCGATGGCCGCCCACCCGCCTCCCAAGTCGGCTCCCACCCACCAACGAAACCGGCCATCGATGTCCGGTGCAGAGAGGGCCACAGAGTGGCTCTCTCTGCATCGGATGGCCGTAAAAGGTTATTGCAGGATGCCTCCATATCGAGGCATCACTGCAATAACCGGAAAGCAGCTGGAAGCGAGCAGGATCGCTTCCAGCTGCTTTCCACACCGAGGACGTGCAGGGTACGTCCTCAGGCATTAACTGCCTTTTTTTTGAGGACGTACCCTGCACGTCCTCGGTCATTAAGGGGTTAAAATAACAAACTTTTGATTGAAGAAATAAAACTAAGTTTAACACACCACAGTCCTCTCACATGTCCTATCAGTTAGGTGCAAGAGAATGACTGGGTATGACGTAGAGGGGAGGAGCTATATAGCAGCTCTGCTTGGGTGATCCTCTTGCACTTCCTGTTGGGGAGGAGATATAATCCCATAAGTAATGGATGACCCGTGGACTGACTACACTTAACAGGAGAAAATGGCTTACCGTTTTCCCTGAGGGGAAAAATGACCGTCATCTAGCATTAGCCTGTGTTGTTAGAAGGAGACTAGTCATACCTGAAGCAGATGAGTCTGCAAACTGTTACCCCCAACTGAAGTTCTCTGGTTTCAACAGTCCTGCGAGGTAACTGTAATGGATTTTAGTTACTTGTGCTAAAATCATAGCCCTCTTAAACAGAAATCTTCATCACTTTTCTGTTGTGGAGTAAATAGTACAAGCCAGCACTATTTTAAAATAACAAACTCTTGATAGAAGAATAAAAAACTACAACTAACACCACAAACTCCTCACCATCCCCGTGGAGATGCTACTTGTTCAGAGCGGCAAGGAGAATGACTTGGGGGCGGAGCCAGAGGGGGAGCTATATGGACAGCTCTTGCTGTGTGCTCTCCTTGCCTTTCCCTGTGGGGGAGAATATTTCCCACAAGTAATGGATGACGCCGTGGACTGGACACACCAATGTTGGAGAAATTAGGAAGTTGTTTAAAATTGTGCGTTTCATATCCCTTTAAGGTTGCATCATTTAGCAACACATGGATGTGCAAAGCATAGAGATACAACCGATTAATCCTGAGGACAAAAGTAGCACTGACTAATACGGGTTAACAGGAGCAACCCCTTGTGCCATGTTACAAAACACTGCATTCAAATTACTGCCACTGACCCCCTTTACTTTGCGCCGTGGGCTTGGCCTGATATTACCCAGTCAGGCTTACACAAAAAAATGTTAATAGTGTGCCATGCAGACCATTTTCTTACTGGGTCAACATGTTCATTTGCCAGACGTCAGACTTAATCCTTTAGCATAGCACAGCAGCCCCCATCTTTAATTTTTCTAAAAAAAAAAAAAAATTCTATTGACGCTTACCCTCCTAACTATACTATACCGCCATATCCATTGTAAGAGTACTCACTCCACCAAGCTTTTGATAGACCAATTGTGTTGTCATTCAATCATCTAAATTGTTGAAATCGATGTCCCTCAAGATCCAATCCTGTAGCACTTTCGTGTACGACCATCAGACTGTTTAATGACCCGCCCCTTTACACACTGCAGTAAAGCAGTATCTCTAGCAACCATACTTTACTCATCCCCCAGTGTTAACATTGCGTAACTTGACCACATAATTTTCATCACCTGGGCCACGATCTACCAGCAGCGCCTTCAGGATGTACTGGTAGATCCCGATCTACCTATTGGGCACCCCTGCCCTAGAACCTTTGTAAAGACCATGGGAGCCCTAGCTAAACCTAATGGGAGAGTTATGAATAGGTAATGGTTGTCCAGGAAGGCAAAACGGAGATACTGGTGAAATTGAATTAATCAGAATGTGAAGGTATGCATCCTTCATATCTATAGTGGTCATGAATTGACACTCCTGCAAAAGAGAAAGAATGGACCCGATAGTTTCCATTATGAATTAAAGTACCCTTACGAACTTGTTGAGGAACTTCAGGTCCAAGATGGGAACGATGAAGAGGTTTGAATAGAACCCTCTTCCTCTCTCTGCCTGATTCACTGGGACAACTCCCACAGATGCCAGATCTTCTACACAATGTAGAAAGGTTGCTTTTTTGTTTTTGTTTCCCCAAGATCGTTGATAGGAGGAACCTGCCCCTTAAAGGGCGAGATTGAAAACCTATATTATATCACTGAGATATGATTTCCAAAACCCAAAGATCATGAATGGAGCGAGCCCAAACTTCTTGAACAGAGATAATCTGCCCCTTACTTGACCTAAGCCCAGTTTGGGGGCCGACCCTACATGCTGACTTGGCGTCTGGGGTCAATTTCTTGGGCAGTTTGTTTTGTTACACACCTGGTTTGGCTTCTTGGTACTCCTGTGCATTTCAGAATTGGTTGTGAAAGTGCTCCTCTGCATCTTCGAACAAAAGAAGCGAAAACGTCCCTTAGTTCTAGATTTCTTATCCTAGGGTAGAAAGAATCAATTTACTCTAGTCCCCCACTGATCATGCTCCGTCTGAAATGTCTCAACACCTCTGAAATATGCAAACCTTCCCACGCTGCCGATCCGCTCTAGCGACAAGCCCTCTGCCCACTGCAGATTCTTGCACTCGTTAGCGTACACAGACTGGAAGAGGTGGGAATAGCGCAAATATTGCCTGCGGCGGGAGCTGATGACACCACCGCAGGATCTATGCATAGGAAGAGCGCCTCCTGACAGTGCACCAAAACTAACCCCGATTCCGGGCCCTGTATGTCATTTGCGTAACACTCCAACTGCGCAAAACGTAGGATCCTGTGTGGAGACCAACCTAGCCTCCCTTCCATACCACTCCGACCAGCTGACAGCAGTGCGCCCCGGGGTCCAAAAGGCAAGACCAGTCGAAGGATCAGGTGCCATCTCTGAGTGCCTGATGTGTACAGCCTTACTCATGCTGTTAATTAACCAAAGTCTGCTGGTTGCACTGCCATTGCTTTTCCATAAAAGTTATCACCTCACTCTGGAGGTGCCCCATATGTCTAAGAATACCCCAATAAAGGATTTCCCAAACCCCTTGTATTAGTGCGAGTCCCATATTGGTAATCCAGTTACTCATCCTGTCTCTCTAGGCAACAAGCCATTAGAGAAGGAGATGGAAGATTGGCAAGTCCTGAGTTTATTATATCTTCCTGCAGGAATCCTGTAACACAAAAGTAAAATCAGTGTAACTAACACGTTTTGCCTAAGAAAGGGAGGATAGCAGTGTATCACTGGAGGTGGCATGGGAACTTCCCTGCAATATTTAGAAGCTAATATACACCAAAACTCCACTGAGAGAATTGCATAGTATTTACCAACTCCTCTGCCCTCTCATGAAGGAAACAATCCATTGATGCCTACCTCCAATGAAACGAGGCAAAGAACTACTGGGAGGGTAGAGGAAGTGGAAGGAATATTTAATGCTCTGAGGTGTATTTGCCTCCTCCTGGTGGCCAGGTGACGTATTTCCCATAGGTTATGAATAGATTTTGTGGACTTTCACTACCATTAAAAAGGAAAAGCAGGACAGGATTCTACACCATAGGTCAGCAACCTATGATACTTGAGTCATGAGTTGTTGGGGTTTTTTTTGTTAGTTTACAGAATATGGTGCTGTATGGCTCTCAGTTTGGTAGTCGAGCCCAGCCTTATTTTGCTTTCACTCCTTTTGCATAGGTCCCGTTTGTGATTCTTGAGACATAAGGTAGGGATAATCATTTTGGGGACAAATGAAACCAGAACTATCAAAATCACAGAGAAGCAGAGTAAAACTTTCCTCCCAAGTACTGCCTCAGGACAGAAAGAAAAAAAAAACATTGAAGCTATAAGCTATTTTTTAAAAGCAATTAAGAGGACAATGCTGCTGCTTCACAAAAGTGTTGTCATGTCCAGCTCACTAACCAGTAATAGTCGAGACAAAGTTAAAGGGACATAAACCCCCAAAATTTTCCATTTATGATTCAGATAGAGAATACAATAAAAAGGGAAAAAAAAACATAATTTATGCTTACCTGATAAATTTATTTCTCTTGTAGTGTATCCAGTCCACGGATCATCCATTACTTATGGGATATTAACTCCTCCCCAACAGGAAGTGCAAGAGAATTCACCCAGCAGAGCTGCTATATAGCTCCTCCCCTAACTGCCATTACCAGTCATTCGACCGAAAACATGCAGAGAAAGGAAAACCATAGGGTACAGTGGTGACTGTAGTTTAATGGAAAAATTACCTGCCTTAAAGTGACAGGGCGGACCGTGGACTGGATACACTACAAGAGAAATAAATTTATCAGGTAAGCATAAATTATGTTTTCTCTTGTTAAGTGTATCCAGTCCACGGATCATCCATTACTTATGGGATACCAATACCAAAGCTAAAGTACACGGATGACGGGAGGGACAGGCAGGCTCTTTATACGGAAGGAACCACTGCCTGAAGAACCTTTCTCCCACAAACAGCCTCCGAAGAAGCAAAAGTGTCAAATTTGTAAAATTTGGAAAAAGTATGAAGAGAAGACCAAGTTGCAGCCTTGCAAATCTGTTCAACAGAAGCCTCATTCTTAAAGGCCCAAGTGGAAGCCACAGCTCTAGTAGAATGTGCTGTAATTCTTTCAGGAGGCTGCTGTCCAGCAGTCTCATAGGCTAACCATATTATGCTACGAAGCCAAAAGGAGAGAGAGGTAGCCGAAGCTTTTTGACCTCTCCTCTGACCAGAATAAACGACAAACAGGGAAGACGTTTGTCGAAAATCCTTATTTGCCTGTAGATAAAATTTCAGGGCACGGACTACATCTAGATTGTGTAGCAGACGTTCCTTTTTCGAAGAAGGATTAGGACACAAAGATGGAACCACAATCTCTTGATTGATATTCCTGTTAGTGACCACCTTAGGTAGGAACCCAGGTTTAGTACGCAGAACTACCTTGTCTGAATGAAAAATCAGATAAGGAGAATCACAATGTAAGGCAGATAACTCAGAGACTCTTCGAGCCGAGGAAATCGCCATTAAAAACAGAACTTTCCAAGATAACAACTTGATATCAATGGAATGAAGGGGTTCAAACGGACCCCCCTGTAAAATATTAAGAACTAAGTTCAAACTCCATGGTGGAGCAACAGTTTTAAACACAGGCTTGATCCTAGCTAAAGCCTGACAAAAAGCTTGAACGTCCGGAACTTCTGACAGACGTTTGTGTAAAAGAATGGACAGAGCTGAAATCTGTCCCTTTAAGGAACTAGCGGATAAACCCTTTTCTAAACCTTCTTGTAGAAAAGACAATATCCTCGGAATCCTAACCTTACTCCATGAGTAACTCTTGGATTCGCACCAATATAAGTATTTGCGCCATATCTTATGGTAAATCTTTCTGGTAACAGGCTTCCTAGCCTGTATTAAGGTATCAATAACTGACTCAGAAAAACCACGTTTTGATAAAATCAAGCGTTCAATTTCCAAGCAGTCAGCTTCAGAGAAATTAGATTTTGATGTTTGAAGGGACCCTGGATCAGAAGGTCCTGTTTCAGAGGTAGCGACCAAGGTGGACAGGATGACATGTCCACTAGATCTGCATACCAAGTCCTGCGTGGCCATGCAGGCGTTATTAGAATCACTGATGCTCTCTCCTGTTTGATTCTGGCAATCAATCGAGGAAGCATCGGGAAGGGTGGAAACACATAAGCCATCCCGAAGGTCCAAGGTGCTGTCAAAGCATCTATCAGAACCGCTCCCGGATCCCTGGATCTGGACCCGTAACGAGGAAGCTTGGCGTTCTGTCGAGACGCCCTGAGATCTATCTCTGGTTTGCCCCAACGTCGAAGTATTTGGGCAAAGACCTCCGGATGAAGTTCCCACTCCCCCGGATGAAAAGTCTGACGACTTAAGAAATCCGCCTCCCAGTTCTCCACTCCCGGGATGTGGATTGCTGACAGGTGGAAAGTGAGACTCTGCCCAGCGAATTATCTTTGATACTTCCATCATTGCTAGGGAGCTTCTTGTCCCTCCCTGATGGTTGATGTAAGCTACAGTCGTGATGTTGTCCGACTGAAACCTGATGAACCCCCGAGTTGTTAACTGGGGCCAAGCCAAAAGGGCATTGAGAACTGCTCTCAATTCCAGAATGTTTATTGGTAGGAGACTCTCCTCCTGATTCCATTGTCCCTGAGCCTTCAGAGAATTCCAGACAGCGCCCCAACCTAGTAGGCTGGCGTCTGTTCTTACAATTGTCCAGTCCGGCCTGCTGAATGGCATCCCCCTGGACAGATGTGGCCGAGAAAGCCACCATAGAAGAGAATTTCTGGTCTCTTGATCCAGATTCAGAGTAGGGGACAAGTCTGAGTAATCCCCATTCCACTGACTTAGCATGCACAATTGCAGCGGTCTGAGATGTAGGCGTGCAAAGGGTACTATGTCCATTGCTGCTACCATTAAGCCGATCACCTCCATGCATTGAGCTACTGACGGGTGTTGAATGGAATGAAGGACACAGCATGCATTTTGAAGCTTTGTTAACCTGTCTTCTGTCAGGTAAATCTTCATTTCTACAGAATCTATAAGAGTCCCCAAGAAGGGAACTCTTGTGAGTGGAAAGAGAGAACTCTTCTTTTCGTTCACCTTCCATCCATGCGACCTTAGAAATGCCAGTACTAACTCTGTATGAGACTTGGCAGTTTGAAAGCTTGAAGCTTGTATCAGAATGTCGTCTAGGTACGGAGCTACCGCAATTCCTCGCGGTCTTAGTACCGCCAGAAGAGCACCCAGAACCTTTGTGAAGATTCTCGGAGCCGTAGCCAATCCGAATGGAAGAGCTACAAACTGGTAATGCCTGTCTAGAAAGGCAAACCTTAGATACCGGTAATGATCTTTGTGAATCGGTATGTGAAGGTAAGCATCCTTTAAATCCACTGTGGTCATGTACTGACCCTTTTGGATCATGGGTAAAATTGTCTGAATAGTTTCCATTTTGAACGATGGAACTCTTAGGAATTTGTTTAGGATCTTTAAATCCAAGATTGGCCTGAAAGTTCCCTCTTTTTTGGGAACCACAAACAGATTTGAGTAAAACCCTTGTCCTTGTTCCGACCGCGGAACCGGATGGATCACTCCCATTAATAAAAGATCTTGTACGCAGCGTAGAAATGCCTCTTTCTTTATTTGGTTTGTTGACAACCTTGACAGATGAAATCTCCCTCTTGGGGGAGAGAATTTGAAGTCTAGAAGGTATCCCTGAGATATGATCTCTAACGCCCAGGGATCCTGGACATCTCTTGCCCAAGCCTGGGCGAAGAGAGAAAGTCTGCCCCCCACTAGATCCGTTCCCGGATCGGGGGCCCTCGATTCATGCTGTCTTAGGGGCAGCAGCAGGTTTCCTGGCCTGCTTGCCCTTGTTCCAGGACTGGTTAGGTCTCCAGCCTTGTCTGTAGCGAGCAACAGCTCCTTCCTGTTTTGGTGCAGAGGAAGTTGATGCTGCTCCTGCTTTGAAATTACGAAAGGAACGAAAATTAGACTGTCTAGCCTTAGGTTTGGCTCTGTCTTGAGGCAGGGCATGGCCTTTACCTCCTGTAATGTCAGCGATAATTTCTTTCAACCCGGGCCCGAATAAGGTCTGCCCTTTGAAAGGTATATTAAGCAATTTAGATTTAGAAGTAACGTCAGCTGACCAGGATTTTAGCCACAGTGCTCTGCGTGCCTGAATGGCGAATCCGGAATTCTTAGCCGTAAGTTTAGTTAAATGTACTACGGCATCTGAAATAAATGAGTTAGCTAACTTAAGGGCTTTAAGCTTGTGTGTAATCTCATCTAATGGAGCTGATTCAAGTGTCTCTTCCAGAGACTCAAACCAAAATGCTGCTGCAGCCGTGACAGGCGCAATGCATGCAAGAGGTTGCAATATAAAACCTTGTTGAACAAACATTTTCTTAAGGTAACCCTCTAACTTTTTATCTATTGGATCTGAAAAGGCACAGCTATCCTCCACCGGGATAGTGGTACGCTTAGCTAAAGTAGAAACTGCTCCCTCCACCTTAGGGACCGTTTGCCATAAGTCCCGTGTGGTGGCGTCTATTGGAAACATCTTTCTAAATATCGGAGGGGGTGAGAACGGCACACCGGGTCTATCCCACTCCTTAGTAACAATTTCAGTAAGTCTCTTAGTTATAGGAAAAACGTCACTACTCGCCGGTACCGCAAAATATTTATCCAACCTACACATTTTCTCTGGTATTGCAACTGTGTTACAATCATTCAGAGCCGCTAACACCTCCCCTAGTAATACACGGAGGTTTTCCAGCTTAAATTTAAAATATCTGAATCCAGTTTGTTTGGATCAGAACCGTCACCCGCAGAATGAAGCTCTCCGTCCTCATGTTCTGCAAATTGTGACGCAGTGTCTGACATGGCCCTAATATTATCAGCGCACTCTGTTCTCACCCCAGAGTGATCACGCTTACCTCTTAGTTCTGGTAATTTAGCCAAAACTTCAGTCATAACAGTAGCCATATCCTGTAATGTGATTTGTAATGGCCGCCCAGATGTACTCGGCGCTACAATATCACGCACCTCCCGAGCGGGAGATGCAGGTACTGACACGTGAGGCGAGTTAGTCGGCATAACTCTCCCCTCGTTGTTTGGTGAAATATGTTCAATTTGTACAGATTGACTTTTATTTAAAGTAGCATCAATACAGTTAGTACATAAATTTCTATTGGGCTCCACTTTGGCTTTAGCACATATAGCACAGATATCTTCCTCTGAATCAGACATGTTTAACACACTAGCAAATAAACTAGCAACTTGGAAATACTTTTCAAGTAATTTACTATAATATGAAAACGTACTGTGCCTATAAGAAGCACAGAAAAAGTTATGACAGTTGAAAATTAATAAACTGAAAAGTTATAGCATCAAATCTTTGTAAAAAACACAATTTTAGCAAAGGATTGCTCCCATTAGCAAAGGATAACTAACCCTGATAGCAGAAAAAAAAAAAATACAGAAATAAACGTTTTTTTATCACAGTCAACTACAATCTCACAGCTCTGCTGTGAGTGATTACCTCCCTCAAAACAAGTTTTGAAGACCCCTGAGTTCTGTAGAGATGAACCGGATCATGCAGGGAAGACAATAAACTTCTGACTGAATTTTTTGATGCGTAGCAAAAGCACCAAAAAAGGTCCCTCCCCTCACAGATAACAGTGAGAGAGATCAGTAAACTGTCATAAATTAAATAAAACGACTGCCAAGTGGAAAAAAATAGTGCCCAAAACATTTTTTCACCCAGTACCTCAGAAAATTAAACGATTTTACATGCCAGCAAAAAACGTTTAACATTAATAAATTGAGTGTTATTAAAAAGCCTGTTGCTAGTCCCTGCAAATTAGGCTAAAGTTTTATGCATACAGTATAATTCCAGTGAAGTGCCATTCCCCAGAATACTGAAGTGTAAAATATACATACATGACAGCCTGATACCAGTTGCTGCTACTGCATTTAAGGCTGAGTTTACATTATATCGGTATGGCAGAATTTTCTCATCAATTCCATTGTCAGAAAATAATAAGCTGCTACATACCTCTTTGCAGATTAATCTGCCCGCTGTCCCCTGATCTGAAGTTTACCTCTCCTCAGATGGCCGAGAAACAGCAATATGATCTTAACTACTCCGGCTAAAATCATAGAAAAACTCAGGTAGATTCTTCTTCAAATTCTACCAGAGAAGGAATAACACACTCCGGTGCTATTATAAAATAACAAACTTTTGATTGAAGGTATGAAACTAAGTATAATCACCACAGTCCTCTCACACATCCTATCTATTCGTTGGGTGCAAGAGAATGACTGGTAATGGCAGTTAGGGGAGGAGCTATATAGCAGCTCTGCTGGGTGAATCCTCTTGCACTTCCTGTTGGGGAGGAGTTAATATCCCATAAGTAATGGATGATCCGTGGACTGGATACACTTAACAAGAGAAATTCCAATTATCAAATTGTCTTCGTTTTCTGGTTATCCTTTGGAGTGTGCAGATGCCCAAAGCACTACATGACAGGAAATAGTGCTGCCATCTAGTGTTCTTGCTAATGTATAAGATTGTTGCAAAACTGCTACCATTTAGTACTGCAGCCACGTGCACACTCCTGAGCTTACATCCCTGCTTTTTTTGAAAGTTGATTAAAATTGTATTCTCCATCTGAATCACAAAAGCTTAAATTATGCTTACCTGATCATTTTCTTTTCTTCAGATGGAATGAGTCCACAGCTGCATTCATTACTTTTGGGAAATAAGAAACTGGCCACCAGGAGGAGGCAAAGACACCCCAGTCAAAGGCTTAAATACTACTCCCACTTCCCTCATCCCCCAGTCATTCTGCCGAGTAATGACTGGGTGAAAAGGTGCAAGAAGAAATAAAAAATAAAGACGCCCCACAGAAAAAAAAAAGAAAATGTATTCTTACCTGATAAATGTATTTATTTTTTGACACGATGAGTCCACGAATCATCTAATTACTATTGGTAATATCACTCCTGCCCAGCAGGAGGCAGCAAAGACCACCACAGCAAAGCTGTTAAATATCACCTCCCTTCCCTCCCACCCCAGTCATTCGACCGAAGTAAAGGAGAGAAAGGAAGCAACAAGGTGCAGCGGTGTCTGAAGTTTATAACAAACCAACAACCTGTCTATAAAACAGGGCGGGCCGTGGACTCATCGTGTCAAAAAAGAAATAAAGTTATCAGGTAAGCATATATTTTCTTTTTAATGGCACGATGAGTCCACGGATCATAAAATTACTATTGGGAATCAATACCCAAGCTAGAGTACACAGATAAGGGAGGGACAAGACAGGGAACCTAAACGGAAGTCACCACAGCTTGAAGAACCTCTCTCCCTAAAGCAGGCTCAGTCAAGGCAAAAGTGTCAAATTTGTAGAATTTTGAAAAAGTGTGAAGAGAGGACCAAGTTGCAGCCTTGCAAATCTGATCTACAGAAGCTTCATTTTTGAATGCCCATGAGGAAGAAACAACTCTCATGGAATGAGACGTAACCCTCTCTGGAGGTTGCTGTCCAGCAGTTTCATAAGCAAAATGTATGATACTCTTCAGCCAAAAAGAAAGGGAAATAGCCGTAGCTTTCATGCCCTTACGTTTTCCCGTGAAAACCACAAAAAAGGCAGAGGACTGACGAAAATCCTTGGTCGCCTGTAAGTAAAATTTTAGAGCACAGACCACGTCTAATTTGTGTAGAAGTCGTTCTTTCTGAGAAGAAGGATTGGGACAAAATGAAAGAACCACAATCTCCTGATTAATGTTCCGGTCAGAAACAACTTTAGGAAGAAAACCTAACTTTGTACGTAAAACTACCTTATCCGAATGAAAACTAAGGTAAGGAGACTCATACTATAATGCCGAGAGCTCTGACGCTCTACGAGCAGAAGAAATAGCCACTAAAAACAAAACTTTCCAAGATAATTTAATATCTAAAGGAATGCATAGGCTCAAACGGAGCCCCTTGAAGAACCTTAAGAACTAAATTAAGACTCCAGGGACGAGTAACTGGTTTGAACACAGGCCTGATCCTGACTAAGGCCTGACAAAATGACTGCACGCCTGGAACGTCTGCCAGACGTTTGTGTAACAAAATAGACAAGGCAGATATTTGACCCTTTAGGGAACTTGCCGATAATCCCTACTCCAAACAACGGAAGTCTCCAAGGTGGATGAGATGACAATTCCACCAGGTCTGCATACCAAATCCTGCGGGGCCAAGCCGGTGCAATGAGAATCACCGACACCCTCTCCTGCTTGATTCGAGCAATGACTCAAGGAAGAAAAGCGAACGGAGGAAATAGGTATGCAAGACTGAAATTCCAAGCAACCGCCAGGGCGTCTATCAATACTGCCTGAGGGTCCCTTCATCTCGATCCGTACCTCGGAAGCTTGGCATTCTATTCAAGATGCCATGAGATCTCATTTCGGCTGACCCCATTTGAGAATCAGGCTGGAAAACACTTCCGGATGGAGTTCCCACTCCCCCAGGTGAAAGGTCTGTCTGCTCAGGAAGTCCGCCTCCCAGTTGTCCACCCCTGGGATGTGGATCGCCGACAGACAGCAAGCGTGAGTCACCGCCCACCGAATTATCTTGGCTACCTCCGTCATTGCTAAGGAACTCTGCGTTCCTCCCTGATGATTGATGTAAGCCACTGAAGTTATGTTGTCCGACTGGAACCTGATAAACTGGGCCAAGGCTAACCGTGGCCAGGCTAGAAGAGCATTGAAGATCGCTCTCAGCTCCAGAATGTTTATAGGAAGAACAGACTCTGACTGAGTCCAAACTCCCTGAGCCTTTAGGGAGCCCCAGACTGCTCCCCATCCTAGAAGGCTGGCGTCTGTTGTCACAATCACCCAGGAGGGTCTGCTAAAGCAGGTTCCCTGGTTGAGATGATCCTGAGACAACCACCATTGAAGAGAATCCTTTGTCTCCTGCTTCAGTAGAATTTGTGGAGACAAATCCGCATAATCCCCGTTCCACTGACTGAGCATGTTTAACTGCAGAGGTCTGAGGTGGAAACGAGCGAACGGGATGATGTCCATTGCCGCCACCATCAGCCCGATTACCTCCATGCACTGAGCCACTGATGGCCGAGGAGCGGACTGAAGCGCTAGGCAAGAAGTGGCAATCTTTGATTTCCTGACTTCTGTCAGAAAAACCTTCAGTGATAGGGAATCTATTATGGTTCCCAAGAAAGTTACCCTTGTATTTGGAACTAAGGAGCTCTTTTCCAAATTTACCTTCCAACCGCGAAATCGCAGGAAGTATAACATTTCCGTGTGGGACCTTGCTTGTTGAAAGGATGCCGTCCGGATAGGGCACCATTGCAATGCCCCGTAATCAGAGCACCGCCAACAGAGATCCCAAAACCTTTGGGAAAATTCTGGGAGCTGTGGCAAGACCAAAAGGAAGAGCCACAAATTGGAAATCTAGAAAGGCAAACCTTAGAAATTTGTGATGATCCCTGTGAATGGGAACATGCAGGTACACGTCCTTTAAATCCACCGCTGTCATAAATTGACCCTCTTGGACCAAAGGAAGAATGGAACGAAAAGTTTCCATCTTGAAGGACGGTACTCTGACAAATTTGTTTAGACTCTTGAGATCTAAAATAGGCTTGAAGGTTCCCTCCTTTTTGGGAACCACAAACAGATTGGAATAAAACCCCAGACCCCGTTCCAGCATTGGAACAGGGACTATTACTCCCAGGTCGGAGAGGTCCCGTACACAGTGTAAGAACGCCTCTTTTTTTTTTTGTCTGGTCTACAGATAATCTTGAAAGCAGAAACATGCCTCTGGGAGGAAAACTTTTGAACTCTAGTTTGTATCCCTGGGACACTATGTTCACGGCCCAGGGATCCTGAACATCTCGAACCCAAACCCGAGCGAAGAAGGAAAGCGTGCCCCCTACAAGATCCGGTCCCGGATCGGGGGCATGCCCTTCATGCTGTCTTTGATTCAACAGCAGGCTTCTTGGATTGTTTTCCCTTGTTCCAAGACTGATTGGGTCTCCAGGAAGGTTTAGACTGTTCTTGCTTGGAAGCGGAAGACTTTCCCTTGAAATTTCGAAAGGAACGAAAATTACTCCGACGTCCCTTTTGCGGCCACAAACTTTCAGAATAGGTGGGGATACCACTTGCTAAATCAACTATTTCAAATACCAATATAATATATATTTCCAGCAGGAAAAGTGGATCATTGGGAACAAATTAAAGGGGAGAAATTTTTTGAGTAAACTGTCCCTTTAAGGGCTTTTATCCTATCCTGGATCTCATCAAGGGGAGTGTCTGTCCTAATAGCATCAGACAACGCATCAAACCAATATGCCGCCGCACTAGTGACGGTAGCAATGCACACAGCTGGTTGCCATTGTAAACCTTGGTGTATATAAATCTTTTTGAGTAACCCCTCTAATGTTTTGTCCATAGGATATTTAAAGGCACAACTATCCTCTATGGGATAGTAGTTCTCTTGGCTAGGGTGGAAACGGCTCCTTCCACCTTGGGGACTGTTTGCCAAGCCTCCTTGATAGAGTCTGCTATGGGAAACATCTTTTTAAATATAGGAGATGGAGAAAAAGGGATACCCAGTCTCTCCCATTCCTTAGCAATGATCTCAGAAGCTCGGTCTGGAAAAACCTCCATCAAGGAAGGTACCTCAAAATATTTGTTTAGCTTACTGGATTTCTTCGGATTAACTACGACCATAGTGTCGCTGTCATCCACTGTAGCTAAAACCTCCTTAAGTAACAGACGGAGGTGTTCAAGCTTAAACCTGAAGGATACAACTTCAGTATCAGCAGGAGGAATTATACTGTCAGAGTCTGAGATCTCCCCCTCAGATGCTACCGAAAGATTCTCCCCCTCAGGCTTCTGGGAGGGGGCCTCCGGAATAGCAACAACTGCGTCAGTAACCTCACCTACTGAAAGTCTATTTTTCCTCTTGCACTTTCCCTGCAGCATAGGAAAGGCAGATAATGCATCAGAAACTGCAGAAGACATGAGAGAAGCAATGTCTTGCAACGTAACCCCAGTTGGAGTTAAAGATGAAGCGCAGGGCACTGCATGTGTGGGCGATACAAGTTGGGATGCTTGAGGAGAAAGCTGCGGCATATATTAAACATTGTCAGATTACTGAACAGCATCCGCCTTTGCAAATGTTGGCTCAGAAAAAAAAAAAAAAGTCTATTCCTATAATTTAACGTTCTTTCAATACAAGAGGAACAGAAAGGGATTGGTGGTTCCACATTGGCATTAAAACACAAAGTAAAAGTGGCATTTTGCAAAGCCTCTTGGTCCAGTCTGACTCACAATGGATCCAAATATCAAAAACAAGGTTCAAATTTTTAATACAATTTTAAACAGAAAAAATGTTACTGTCACTTTAAATTTTAAACGGTAACTTTTTTACTTTTTGTATTCAGAGAGGACAGTGAACCTAACCAATACTGCAAATCCCATCTACACCTCAGCTGCTTTGCTGAGGTACCTACCTGCTTATTGACACCGGCTCTCTCTTTTGGGCAGGAGCCGTTTCTAAAATTACAGATCCGGAATTCAGCAAGATATACAGGAACCGGACTCCGATGATTGAAAACGCATAAACAGAGAATGCGTAATATAAACAGATTCTATACTGCTTCTGATCACCAGGAAGGGGAAAAAGGCGCGCAACACAAATTGCTGCCTCCTCTAGGTCCGCCCATCGTGGGCATCGCCAAAAAATCTCTCCCGGTCGGCATATTGTTTTATACAAAAGTGAAACCGCCGGGAGTAGAATTTTTAGCCCCAGTGCCTGTGCCCAAGCTGTCCACAATAAAGAGCCCAATTTCCACTGAGCCTTAGTGTGTGTCCCATTAGAAATAAAGTGCCCAACTTATTCAGAGTCTCTCTTTCATCCCAGAAAATAAAGTCTGCACTTACCTCCTAATCTGCCCGACAGCAAGGCAGCTCCCAGGTTAAAGAGGTCCTCTCCCTCACATGGACCTGTGAAAAAAAAAAAAAAAAGACTGAGTAATTTTACTCAGGCTTTTACAGTTAGGGCAGCATCAGTATATGGGAGGCGCAGTGAGAATTATGTCCCACAAGTTCCCATTGCTCTAAAGCCACCCCTGCTCTACTGAAGAGACTGACATGGACTACGGCTACACCCTAGGACAAAGCAGCACAACCTTGCACTACTTAAAAAATAAACTCTTGATTGAATAATTATTTTCTACCACTTCCTTGCTCTAACGTAGGCAAAGAGAATGACTGTGGTGGGAGGGAAGGGAGTTGATATTTAACAGGTTTGCTGTGGTGCTCTTTGCCACCTCCTGCTGGGCAGGAGTGATAATCCCAATAGTAATTAGATGATCCGTGGACTCATCGTGTCATTAAAAAGAAATACGGGTGGAGAGCTGTGGACTCTTTCCATCTGAAGAAAAGAAAAATTATCAGGTAAGCATAATTTAAGTTTTTCTTGATAAATGGAAAGAATCCACAGCTGCATTCATTACTTTTGGGAAAATACCCAAGCTATAGAGGAAACTGAATGCAAAAACGGGAGGGTACAATAGGCGGCCCATTCTGAAGGCACCAGGCCAAAAAACTACAACACAATCAAACCCTGCTTCGTCGGAGCCAAGCAAAAAACCTAGAAGGAAAAGGCCCCAAGGACACTGACACGTAGATAGTCCGAAAGCCTAACTAGAGACCGCAAGCAGACTCACTGAGCCAATACTCATACCCAAAGAGATAGCGAATTCCAGAAAGGAAAGCCCCACCCTTCAATGGAAGGTCAAATCCAGAGAACCGAATGGATCCCGAAACAAGGAGAGACGATGCCCAGCCCCCAAGGAGCAATCGGGCATCATCAAGGAGAAGAACATCTCCCAAACATTGTGCAATAGCACCGAAAAAGACAGCTGAGGACCAAGTCCTCAGACTGTCAGAACTCAGAGACAAGCAAACAGAACAACAAGTAGTAAACTCAGAGAGAAAAAAACATCTGAGTCTAGTAACACGCTGCCATCCGCAGGAAAACACGGAGAAACACTCCGTAAAGAAGAAGCGGCCGCACAAAATCCAAGACATAGATTGCCCAAACTCCAAGACAGAGGACACTCTCCAGGCAATCCAGGCCGCCAAGCCTACTCACAGATCTCAGAGGGGGAGAGGCCTAGAACCTCAAAAAAAAAAAAAAAAAAAAAAAAAGACCTGGGGATGAACAACAGATCTCAGATCCTACCTACACCTAGCCGGACCAGCCCAAGCAACAGCAGGTCTGAAAGCAAGGGACCTGAAAGGAACCCCAAGACCGGCCGCCAAAAGGGTGGAAGAATGGACACAGCCACTTCAACCTAAAGACAATCGAGTAGACGTTAGTCTGGTGGCTTTGCTAGATCTCCTCAGGTCTAAGTCACAATGCGGAGCCAGCAGCTCCCCAGATGGATAGGAACAACTCAAAAGAGCAGACGAATCCCCAAACCAGATAAACATCTGTTCCAACCCCGAACACAGGTGAGGCCCCTAAAAGGGAACCGCACCTCCCTAAGGAGGACAACGAGCCCCCTGAAGAGGAGAGCGCTGATAAACACCTGCCCATAAAACAGGCAGACATAGGAAGAACCGAGAGGACAGAAGGCCACATCACTGACGAACACGGAAGAACCCCTTAAAACACCATTGTGCTAGCACACACATCAGGCACAAAGTGACAGCTGAGCAACCACAAACCTTCCATTTGCTAAGTAGGAAAACCTCCCCCTCCCCCCCCCTTAAGGTCACATCAGTTAGCTGTTCCAAGGGAACCAAATTGTCCGTCACAAAATAAGCTCCAAGGAGCCCCGGCTCTCCGAATATTTGGCCTAGTTGTAAAACAGAACAGCCAGAACAAGGGCTAAGCCCAAGCACCCCGGTAACTGGTACCCCGCCCCGGCCAGTCGTAGGATCATAAGGTCCGGTAACATCCCACAGTGGGATCCACAAAGTGAAAACGCTGGGTAACACCCTCGACAACCGGAAGATCAGGACAAAAAGCTCAGGCTCCACAAATGTTTAGATCAAAAACAGAAAAAATAAGACAGACCTCCAAGGGAAAAAATCCAGGATAACCCGGATAACAAGAGCAAGAAGCCCTTGCATGTCCTGACCCAAAGGGAAGAGACCACCCCTTGCAGGAGCCCAACATACTCCAAAGAGCTAGGAACATAAAAGGTCACTAGAGTTTTAACAGGCGTCCAAGCAACAGTAACAATTGTGCTGGAAGAGCGGCTAATCCCCCTAAGGGACACAAGGCTGCTCATGTTATCCACCTTGAAAGGAGGAAAGGCTGAATAGACCTCGCTGGGGATCGAACTAGCAACCCTCAGATTAGTATGCTGAGCTAGTTATCCAACTAGCCACGAGCTCCAGACACAAGGTGAACAGTGAAGACAAGTCACCCGAAACGAGCAACATCAACCCTCCACATCACTTCAGATACGAGTCAGAACAAAAAAACATGGGTTTTAATGCCACCTGGATGGCAATACCCCAAAAAAGTGGAAAAACCACTAGGACCTCCTCTATCCAAAGAAAGAAATGCAGCTCATTCCCAACACCAAGAAAAGGACCCGTAACCAGAGCCCAACAAAAGGCCTCACCTTTTAATGTTCTGAAAAAGGAACCACCAATTCCCGAAGGGAATGCAAGTCTCCCAAGGAAGACGACCTATCCACAAGGAGAAAATGATAAAATCCAAGAGGTCTCAGAGGAGGAACCACTAAAGGAACAAATTCAAAAAGACAATTTCCTAAAGCAACACCGCCCCGACCGGCAGAAAAAAAAAAAGGGGAGGTGCTAAACCATCTAAACTTCCCACCATGTAGATTATCGGAAGCAACAGAATGACGGAGCAAAATTCACTGACCTAGTCATCAGACGGCGATTTAGGACTGAAACAATCCCGAGAGCCGCACTGACCCGCAAGTCCTCTTGAGAATGCTTAGCTGAAACTTGTAAAACAAATAAGAAAATAGCACTCGGCACCCCCACCTGACCAGCAAGGCATAATAGGCGCCACGTGTCTAAATCAAGCCGCGAGACAGAAGATCTGAACCCAATCAGGACCAGCATGCAACTAGGGTCATGACTGAGAAGCTAGAGAAATCGTCAGAAAAGAAGAAAAACAGACAAAGACAAACATGGGACTAACGTGTACCGAACAACTTCCATAGAAGAGAGTATTGAACCCAGATATTTTTAAAGTTCCAGCAGGAAACATAGTATGAAAAATAAAATAAAATTCATCCTAACTGGAATAAAATAAAAAGCAACCCGAGGGTTTAACACCCAAAAAAACAGAAGGTCCACAGGACCAGCCTAACGGAAACCCTGTTCTTCCAACAAAACTGGGAAAGATCTCGATAACAAGACTGAGGGAGAGTACATCATCCCCCCCATGTCTAACAAGGTGCTCCATTCGAAGGAGGAGACTGACGAGTCCCATACCCAAGAAGGATAGGGTGCCCAAGCAGCTCAAAAACGTGTGAGAAAAACACTAAGGCGAGCCTGTCTAACGAAAGGCAAAACACTCAGGAAGTTACACCCGCAGGGAACTGTACACATGCCCTCCAGAGGCCGAAAGACCTGGGGCAAATCAGGCAGGAGCACAATCGCGATTAAACATCTGGACTTGGCAGACACGCAAGCGCCAAAAGTATGTAAAAGCAAAAACGAGCCACAACCTCCGGGGGGTGGGGAACAATCCACCCTCTGAAGAGGGAAACACATAACTTGGGTTACCCGTATGTGTAGTAGCAGAAAGCGTTAGGAAACTTCACCTCCCGGAGGACAGGGCCCCCCCGAGGCGGATGGCTCAGCAGTTTCATGAATCTCAGAGCCCAAGGAACAAGGCGCTCTATGGCGGCCTAAAGAACATAACTGACTGACCTGAGTCAATGGGGCCAATTCGCATTCTTCACAGGATGAAGAATCTGAATCAGAATGTTGACCAACCTCAACATCAGCATGCTCTATAACTGGATCAAGGATACCCAAAAATGGACTATATATAAAACAATTTGAACGACACCGGACACCCACAATGGCTGGGGCACTCACCACCTCCTATGTACCAGACACTAGCGGACTAAAATTTTCCGTCGCCACACAGTCAGGAATGCGGAAGTGGAAGACCAGAACGTAAACACA
>NC_069501.1:622361440-622461440 GCF_027579735.1 Bombina bombina
GCACATTTACAATATAAATGTATTAACAAAAATGTTTCTAGTAAAAGTTAACTATTTTAGCATTAACATTTTTCTCTGCGTGTGAAGCATAGCTAGATATTCTCAGTGCTCCAGCATTTTTATTACTTAGCTGCTTAGAGTGCCAGTGAGACTTGTAATCATGCCATCAATTAACAAATTGAGTCATTACCAGATGATACAAGCACTTTAGGCTCTCTGAGCAAGTGCTGTGTTTAAAATGCTGGTACACGGTGCATACTTAGGGCGCAAATTATCAAGCCCTTCACCTTGCTACGACTGCAGGTTCTCACAAGAGAACCTGCAGTCGAGTATTTATCAATCAGACCGCTGCTTCCAAGCTTCTTCTCCACCTCTTAGGTGAACAATTTCAAACTCTTTGACAGCTCCTGCCCGCTCGTAATTGGCTGCGCACGGGCTGGTGTTGCAAGCGGACGCTATATTTCTGACCGTCAGGGGCGAGTTGGCATATGTAAGCCCCTGTCCGCCATGGCTTGATAAATCAAGCCCATAAATACTTTTGAAACCGCTAAAGCTTTACTAGAAGCATTTTTGCAAATACATGTATATTGGAAAAAAAATGCTTCTATTCAAAAGTGAAATGCATCCATGTGCTTTCTAGTTTTGGCTGAAAAGTCTAACTGCACATGTGCAAATCAGAGTTGATGCTATATCTGCTCATTGGCTTGAAAAGGTTATTTTGCTCTGTGGGACCAGGAAATCAGTAAAAAGAAAAACCAAAACAAAAATGCTTATTTTGGCAAAATAAAGCTGCGTTATTCATTGCAAAATTATTCTCAGATATGAATATACATTATCATGCAGCTATGTGTCTCTAATAGTAGTTACAGGTAAGATTTTTTTTTATTTCAGCTACCAACTTGCATAAAAAGACCTTGCTCCTGGATGTATTGATGCATTCCCAGACTAAAAAGTAGGACAGGCATTTTGTTCTGGATTCTTAGTAGAATACTTTGTGTTTAACCCCTTTGTATGAGCTAAACACAATGGTGAGAAGCGAAAAATATTACATGTTCTAATGAATTATGCAATGCATTTCTTGCACTAAATTGTCCCTTTACAGTTGTTTTAAGAGAACTATTATATGTTCTGTATTTCTGAAAAAGTGAGTGACAAAACAATTATGAACACCACACTATGGCATCCTCCTAAAACTTTTGGGCCCAAGTTCAATTAAGAGATCTTCTAAATAGACATAAAAATTCTCCAATGAACATTTTATTATAACCCAATGACAAGGAGGCATAGATGCGGAGCCATCAATAACCAACTAACACACAGTAGTGCATTGCTGCTCCTGAGCCTATCTAGGTATGCTTTTCAAGTAAGTATATCAAAAGAAGATAGTTTGAGAATAGAGAAAATTGAAAAGGCCCTTTATATTGGTATGCTTTCTGAACCACGAAAGTTACATTTTTACTTTCACGTTATACTAGAATGCGGGGGGGGGGGTCTTAGTGAATAACGGGCCATAATAGAGGAAGAATTACATGCTTCCAATTCGATCCAATCATCAGTGCTAGTTGCTTGACTCAGATGTGAAATTAGTGTTTATTAAAAAGTGTAGGGTCGATAGATTTAAAATTACATACAAATTAGAGCATGTACTTTTTCAACCCTTACAAACGTTTAAGTTTAACATTTTTATAGAGGACAATTAGGACTCAAATTTTACATATTAACACGAAATGTTTTTGCCATTTAATTTAACCCCTTAAGGACCAGTGACATACCCTATAAGTCACTGGTCTTTCTATGGGGCTTGATAGTGAGACTGTGCTATTCCAGGCGGCCTACTGGAGAGAGGTCAAAATAGCTCCTAATATATGCCTAAAGAGAATGTAAATTAACGACTAGCCATATTTTGATTAGTGCTTACACAGCAAATGAGTTATGCAGTAATCATTCTGTTTCCATATGCCTTGCTTTCTTGTATTCACTCATTTGGCAAAACGTATTTGTCTGCCCCTTTCAGATTAAAATGTCCTGGATTCCCTTTCTATGAATTGTATTAATTTATTTATTAACAGGGGATAAAGAGAAGGTTTTTGCAATGCAGACTTGAAAGAAAAGGGATTAAAAGACACATTTACATCATAAAAACTATAAAGGGACAAAGCAACTGCAAAACAATACAGCATGATGTCACAGGTAGGTGCTCCCTAATCACTGCAGGCATGCATTTTTAGATACTCCATTGATAGTAATGCTGAACTTCACACTAACATTAGTAGCTCCACCAGTCTGCGGCACACCCCTGAGTCTATAACCGCCTGAATTTTCTCATTAGGACCATCGGATAGATAAGACAGTGCCCAACAGGCATCTGCTAGCAAGTCTGAGTCACTGTTGAATAGGAGGCGAGACAACACTGGGAGACACTGTGATACCTAGAGAAAAAAAATAAAATAAAAGCACCGTGAGACAACACTAAGGGAGCATGCAAGCATTAGTAAGGTAGAATTCTGAAAATGATTCGGTGAATGACCTTCTCAAAGTCTGGAGGTGGGTTTTTCCCTCGGCACAAGTTGGACAAGGCCCATACAGCATTCCTGCTCATAGTAAGGCGGGTTGATTTTGTTAGGAGTCTAAAATTTATTTAAAAAAAAAAAAAAAAAAAAAAAAAAAAACATTAAGTATATTTAAAGTATATTTATAGCAGTGTCCCTCCTCCAAAAACAAGCTTAATTTCTCAAGTTTACTGCTTTCTGTTTTCCACCCCTTCATGCATACACTCTTCACACCCTCCGATTTACTCCCTCTCATACTCACATGAGCAGAGGAGGGAGAATGTTACAACTCAACACGTAGTCTCTGCAAACAGAGCTGTCTCCTGCAATGTTCCCCAGCGCCCACACAGCCTGCCACAGACAGAAGAAGAGACAGTCACATCTCTGACATGGAGGTAGAAGCCACATAAAGTAGCAGTACAAGTTAAAGGATAAGCAGAATGTGTTCAAAATAATGAGGAAAACAAACCTGCTCCTGTACATCCTCATAGTCAGAGTTGAGCAACTGGATGAAGATTGGCACTGCTCCGGCTTCTATCACAAATTTGGTTTGTTGTGAGGTTCCAGATGCTATGTTTGTTAGAGCCCAGGCGGCTTCAAACTGAAAATGTACAGAATAGAAAGTCACTTTATTTGGGGGGGGGGGGGGGGGGGAGACACTCCCACTACCTGCCAACATCAAGAAATCCATTCAAGAGAATGACCATGAAAAATACCTGCAGTGTGTAATTTTCACTCCTCTTTAAGAACTCCACAAATCTCTCAACCACACCTGGAGTACTAATTACTTCATCTATTGGAGGGTTTGGCTCTGAAACACAGAAACAGAGGAATTACCGTCTGAGAGAATTATAATTAGATAAGAATAGATATAGCAAACAAGTTATGCATTTAAAATATATTATGCAAGTAATTTAGCTGAATCACATTGCTATTATACACAGGAAGTGCAAAATATCAGAATAACTTTGTGGAACTTTATCAAAAACTTTAAATTTTTGGTCTTTTTATGCTTTCGAAAATAGATATATCCTGTTTTTAAGACACAAGTGGCATGACTGTTGGGTATATTACTATCATTTATTAGATTATAAATATTGTATTTTAGAGATCTTTCCTTGATAAGAATATACATTGACTTCATATTTTTGGTGCATACGGTGTGTAATTTCCATTACAAATTACTGCTGTAGTGCTTACCCTTTAAACTATTAAAGTGCCATAAAACATGTTGAGATCTGTGCATATACTAAAATGGCTAATATGTAAACATAGTTTGCATAAGAAATAGTTTAAAAATTGCTGGCAAGCATTTTAAAATAATTTTCAAAAATAAGCAAAAATACTTACAAAGCCATGCTGCCTGGAACAGTCTACTCCCCCCCCCCCCACACACACACACACACACGTGTTAACTGTAGCAGAAGGAGACTATCAAAGCACTCTAAAACAAGTCTTTCTAAAAGCACAGTAAAGCATTCAAGGAATCCAGAAATTACTGGAGATAGAATGGGCCAAGAGTAGATTTATCAGATGGGTTATATACCACCATGCAAATTATAAAAGGAAAAGCGCAATATAAAATGTTCTAGTAATAGAAATTGACTATTTGTTTACGACTGTAAGAAGGAATTTGAGTAAATTCAACATGAAAGTATAAGGAGAATGACAATGTATACTAGAGATTATATTACTATTATGAGAGATCATTTTATTACTAGATATTCTCTCAGATATATATACCTCAATTGTAACAGTAAGATGTGAAAGACATTTTGTGGACGAAATGAAGCGAGTTGGTGACAAAACTAATTCTAATCCATTTATAAAAGGATGTTTCAACCCAACATCACACAATGAAGATAGATGAAAACACCACAAACCCCAAACCTCTAGCTGCTGACCTTTAGAAAGCAATTTTCGAAACTTCTGAGTTGTAGCCAACTGCAAGTCAGGATCATCAGACAGCAATAGTCCAATCATCTCACGGGTAATGACACCATCCTAAAGGAACATGTTAGCTTAAGATATCACGTCATTTACATTGCACCCTTTTATAATAGTAGAATCACTTCAGTATAAGACATACCCCAACAGTGGTGGAACTGACACAGGAATCCATAAGAGGACCATCAAACATGGAAGAATCTTCAGGAGCCAGCTCCACATTTCTGCGTTTAAATAGCTGCACACAAGAGTGAGAAAAAGCAAGTTTAACATGTTAACATTTTCTATTAAGTGTAAGCTTAAAGGAACATGAAACCCAAAATTCTTCTCTCATGTGTCACACAGTTTTAAACAACTTTCCAGTTTATGTCTTTTATCTAATTTGCTTTGTTCTCTTGGTATGCGTTGTTGAAAATCATACCTAGGTAGGCTCAGGAGCAGAAATGCATTACTGGGAGCTAGCTGTTGATTGGCGATTGCACATTTTTCATCTTATCACTGGCTTACAAAAATGTGTAACTTTGGAGAAGCAGATGGGATTTTCGGTTAACTTATTACCTCGCTTGGGAGACATTTTTAAGGAATATTGAACAGAGATGGAGCAACTCACAGGGAAGACATGCCCTTTAGTATTGGCAAATAGGCCTAAAGGTTGAATACAAAAAAGTACCAAAGTCCAGCAAGGTCAGGAAAGCACCAGGTTAAAATATTGATGTACCAATAAACTTGGAGTCCGTGCTAGAACAGTCTGATAAAACAGAGCAGCAATCCTGGACTACATGGAGGGTTTGATATTACAAACAAATCATCTCTGGAGGTGTGCAAGCAGTATAGGTGATCAGGAGGTCCAACATTGCAGGAAGTATACAGCACAAAGAAAGCAGATTAACTTCCAGCACACGTGGCAATGAATGATGTGCAATTATATTAAATGTATATTGGCACTAATAAAAGTCTCCCATCCAGTACAAAACTCCGGTGTGCTACTAAAAGCTCTCTTTTTGTTTTATCCCCTGCACTGAGCAAATAAAACATTTTCTGAGGGGGGCCCCAGTAATTAGTGTTGAGATAGTAAAGTCTCATATGCACCCACACATATGCAGCTCAACCAGTTCTCTTATAAGCTTCTCTTCAGTGCAGTGTGAGGCTACTTCAAGGCACCGCTGTGTGAGTGGCCATTCTGTACAAACAGCCTAGGCACAAACAGGCACCTTGTGGAGAAGCAGGTATCATTATGGCTGACGCATCATAAGTTTTAGGTAGTGTTCTGGTTTCGCCTTGTCACGTCAGCCCGTCACCGGAAATTCCAGGGACCTTCAGAGACACCGTTACGTGATCCAGGGAGGACTATGTGCGCTCCCCGCATGCTATAAGGGCAACATGTGAGACAGGGAACACACATGTGCGGCCATTTCAGAGCAAGGCTAGTTCCATCACCCAAGTGATATATTATTTGAATACATTTTATATAGCATTCGGTGTTCTCCATAAAGTCAGCCAGCAAAATGTTCTATGAAGTAGCTGGGTGGTTGCAGTAATACCATACAGTAGGGCTGCAACAACTAATCTGTAAGTTTGATCATAAAGACTTCCGGATGGGTGGAGCCAGCAAACACCTGCACGCTGACTCTGGGCTCTGATGCCGAAAGAGCCGGGAAACCTACCCAAGACGCCTGGATCCCTTGGTTGCACTCCGCGAGTGGCAGTACGGGCAGCGGGCCGACGCGGTCCAACAACAGGCAGGGAAGTCTTCATTTGCTGCTGGGCTCAGAGCAGAGCCATATATCTTCGGCGCTGAAAACACATCCGACCTCAGCCGAGTAAGGCGGACCGGAAACAGGTCGCGTCGCTGGCTAAGGACGAGGTGCGGGTACAGGAGGCTACGGTGGCTCGTTGAAATATCCCACTTGACGGAACATAGGAGTGTGGCTCCCTAAAGGTACGATGAGGTGGTGATCGCCTTCCTTGGGTTGCGGTGTAGCAAGTTAGCTGGCCTGGTCCCAGTCTGCTACACATTGGAGCTCCGGAGCAGCCGTTACATAGCCAGAGGATCTCGCTTAGGAGGCTAAAGTGGCTTGCTAAAAAAAAGGTATCTTACTGGGCACAGGAGTGTGGCCCCCTAAAGGTCTCATAAAGTGGTGATCGCCTCCTCTGAGGCGCAGTGTATTAAACTTGCTGGCCTGGTTCCAGATTGTTATACACCGGAGTTCCGGAGCATCTATTATACAGCCAGAGGATTACATATGCAAAAGCAAGAGGCTGCTGGTGTTGCCCACACATACGGAGCTGGTGAGTAACCTATGCTTTGATTATTATATTTGGGCAGCATGAAAGCAAGTGAAAGGATAAAACTGTGTAAAGTGACATTCTGCCTGCTTTAAAGTACATGCTGTTTGCAGATTATATTTAAAAAAACTGAGGAATACATGAGGATTGCAATATCCTAGTTAGTATTTAAAGATTTCATCCTTGATTAGAGGTGCTGTGGGTTACAAGGGACGTAGACTGTCACTTCTTTATCTTAAAGGTTTTGGGGCTGACCCTACTGAAGCTCTTCTACATTTACTGCAAAAAGGCAAATGACACTTCGGCTCTAACTGGCATCACTGAAGTTAAAGTTTAGAAAATAGCTTTGACTGGATTACAACTATTGTCCTTTTGTGCTAAACAAAGTTCCTCTCTAAGGGATTGGAGAAGCAAAACAAGTAATCGGTGGCTATTTTCTTGCTGAGCAGAGGATAATGGTGGACTATGTATGACTAGCACCTCATGTGGAGAAATAGGTTTGATTAAAGTCTAAGTAAAGAAGTAACCTGTTGACTATTGTTGGGTGTCAAGAATAAGGAATTATTCTATTCTGCTAGTAAGGAAAGGTCGGAATTGTTGGGACTACTTTGATGTTATTAGAATTTTTAACATGTTATAGTGATTTTTGGGGAAAAAAAAAAAAATAAGTGCCTTAACAAAATATAAAGTAGAAATTGAGATGTATGTATTCTAGTGTACTATATATACTGTTGTTGTTACTGCTGGGAATAAGAACAAAGAACAAGAGGGATAACTTAGTTAAAAGCATTTAATATCAGGACGATGTTCTTTAAATGCAGTAAATAGTGTTAAATATTGTTAGGTGAAAACAGCAGCCATACAAAGTGGCAACTTGGATAGTTGTGAATTAACTTGAAATAGATACTCTAGAAGAGGCTCTTGAGAATAACCTTATCTATATTGCAGGATAAGGCCCTGGCTGGTTATGTGTAAATAGCTGAGCAATCTGTGGACTTTTGTGGCCTTACTTCTCTCCTATTTTCACTCTCTGGGTGAGTTCCTTGCTTGGGTTCTATCTCTTTTTTTTTTTTTTTTTTCCCCTTTCTGCACCATTTTGCACGAGTCACACGGCTGGGTTTATGAGTTTTGTGGTTCACTTACACTTTTCAATTAGTAATTCACTCCTTTTTTAGATACTCTTTAGGTGCGAGTGGTCTGTGTTTGACCCGCACGATATAGAGCATACGGATTTGACACTTCTTGATTTCCTTTTCTACGCACGGATCTTTTTGAGTCAAATTTTTCTAATTGTTTTTTCTTTGCATCTGGCTTAGATATTCTACACTATTAACTTACACGGGCGTATTTCACAATTTATTGCACGGAACGAGTTGAGCTCTGTTCCATATGGAAAAATTTGTCCTTCACTCTAAGAACAATTCGCCTATAATGGCGCCTAAACACAAGGAGAGAAAGGCTAAACAGGTTGACACTAGTATAGAAGCCACAAACGAGCCTCCATTAACCCCCATAGATAATACAAAGTTACTTCAACAGATTGCTGAATTATGCATGCCTCAGTTTGAATCAATTAAACAGGATATTGCAAGTCTTTCAGGAGAGGTTAAGCAATTTGCTACAAGAATGGCAGAGGTTGAAACGAGGGTTTCAGATATTGAGGACCGTATTACGGTACAAGAACAGTCAAGTGCATCACAGAGTAAACAGATCAATTTATTGCATTCCAGACTAGAGGAGTTAGAGGACAGGGCCCGCCGTAACAATCTGAGAATAGTGGGTCTCCCTGAAACATTAGAATACCAGGACCTGCTGTCCTTTGCCTCCTCTAAGCTGCCGCAAATACTAGGGCTTAATGCAGAAGATCTCCCAGTGCGGATAGAGAGGGCGCATAGAGTCGGCCCAATTAGGAATAATCAGGAAGGTACTGGTAGACCAAGACCGGTACTTATAAAATGTTTGGATTTCCAGGATAAAATAAATATCCATAGGCACTATCGCAAAAATAATGGTTTAATGATTGCTCAGCACAAAATATTGATTTTCCAAGACTTCTCTGCAGAGTCCCTAGCTAAAAGGAGGGAGATGTCTCGATTTTGCTCAAGATTGATTAAGGCTAATTTTAATGCAAGGTGTGGCCATATTGTTCAATAAACAACTCTCCTACCAGATTGTATCTCAGGTATTAGACACAGAAGGAAGATTTCAGATTCTGGAGATTATGATTAACAAATGCCATTTTGTTTTGTGCAATGTATATGGTCCAAACTCCTTGGATAAGGGATTCTGGGAGAAGCTGAGCCTGCAATTACTCCCTTATCTAGGGAAGAATATTATATTGGCTGGAGATCTTAATATGACATTCTCCCCCAGTTTAGATAGGTCAAACCTCACGCAAAGGTCTAGACATAATAGGGAAGCAAAGGTTCTACAGAACTTTAGTTACAAATTGCTCTTAAAGATGTATGGAGACTGCAACACCCTGACAGTAAAGAGTATACCTGCGAGTCGAAGTCATTCAAATCTTTCTCACGAATAGATTGTTTTTTAATATCTAACAACATGTTCGGTTTAGAGATTAAAACAGATATAGGTGAGATTGTCATTTCCGATCATGCAATTATCATTTTGGAAATTAATGCACTGCGCTCGCCAGGCGCATATAATTCACGTTTTTTTTCCCCTCAATATTTAGCTAATAACTCCAAATTTAAAAACTGGTTACAAGCCAGTTGGAAGGAATTTTACCAAATTAATGCTGCATACAGCGATAAACCAGAAATTATATGGGAAACAGCGAAAGCGGTTTTGAGGGGTAAGATCAAAGCGTACATATGTGAATGGAAAAAGAAAAAAAAAAAGAATAGGGAAGAACAATTAGCAAATCAGGTTAAAAATGCCTATAAGAAATATTTAAATTTTCCAAACCAGATTTCCTGGGCTAATTACAATGCTGCTCGAGTAGAGAGAGATCTGTTCTTGAAACAAGGATTAGCTTTAGAAATCCAAAAGCAAAAAGCTAGATTTAGAGGTCATTACGGTAATTCTGCAAAATATTTGGCAAAACTATCTAAAGGCTGGTCACAGAAGAATTTTATAGCTACAATTAAGATTGGGGACAGAAGAATCACCAATATCTCTGAGATAAGAAGCAAATTTGTTAAATATTTTCAACAGGTCTACTCGGAAGGAGTAGTTAATTTAGAGAATAAAAAAGAATTCTGGAAAGGTATAGAGCTACCTAAAATAATTAAGCCGGTTGAATGAACCTATTTCAGTACGTGAGATCTCAGACGCAATTAAACAGGCCAAGTCCAATAAGATACCAGGTCCAGATGCTCTCCCATCAGAGTTTTATAAACTCTTACACGATCAAATTTTGCCTACACTAGCGCTCCTCTTCAATGAGTATTATATCAAAAAACAATTGAGATCGAGGTTCTTCTCAGCGTCGAATGTGGCGTTGATCTTAAAAAAGGATAAAAATCCAGAAATAATGTCCTCTTACAGGCCTATATCTTTACTAAACCAAGATTATAAACTTTTAACGGCCATCATCTCAAATAGGCTTAAGCATATCCTGGATCCATTAATACATCCGGACCAGACAGGTTTCATGGTGGGAAGAAACTCAGTGAAAAACCTTCGAAAAGCGATGCTTGTTATTGATTATTTTTGGAATAGATCAACTAAAAAAAAAAGTTGCATCACAGTATTGATTTAGCCTTGCTTACGGTAGACGCTGAGAAGGCGTTCGACTGTATAGTGTGGAACCATCTGTTTAATGCGCTTAAAGGTTTTGGCCTTATAGGGAATTTCTTTGATTTCATAGGCTCGCTATATCAGACTCCAACATCTACTATTATTATTAATGGGGAGATATCTGAGAGCTTTACTCTCCAACGAGGTACACGCCAGGGCTGTCCTCTCTCCCCCCTACTGTTTAACTTATCTTTAGAGCCACTGGCAATATTACTACGAAAAGAATTAACAGGAATCAAGGTAGGAGATAAGAATTTTGTGACATCACTATTTGCAGATGATATCCTGCTTTAAGTAACTCTAAACAAGCTATACCCCAATTGTTAAAGATCATTGAAAAATTTAGTTCAATTTCAGGGTATAAAATTAATTGGGGGAAATCGGAACTGCTTTGGATTTACAAACCTAAGAATCACATCCTACATCCTTTTAAAGAGGTACAAGAAATTAAGTATCTAGGTATCATATTAAGTAATAACCCTTCATTATGGTACGACCTAAACTTTCGGAAATGTATAGATTTGTTTGAACATAAATTATTAGCCTGGCATAATCTTCCCATTTCTCTCTCTGCCCGTGTAATGCTAATTAAAACAATTCTATTCCCAAAATTACTGTACCTATTACAGAATCTGCCCCTTTTGATCAAGAAAAAGGATATAAAATTTGTACAAATGTTATTTACTAGATTTATATGGCATGGGAAGAAATCCAGGATATCATTGTTCAAATTATCTTTTTTAAAAGAACACGGTGGCTTGGCGCTGCCTAATCTTCAGTTTTATAATTATGTTGCACTTACCAAATTCGTAATAGACTGGATAACAGAAAAAGAACATGTTTCTTTTTTGGAATTAAAATCACAGATAGTAGCACCATTCTCACTCAAAGCATTGATACATATCCCAGCTGTGTGTTTACCAGCCAATGTGTTACATTTGTATACTTTTAAGTTTATAATTCTGGCATGGCAGAAACTTTGTTCTGAAATGAATATCAATTTTCGCAGATCTGAATTCCTTCCCTTAGTAGGAAATCCGGCCTTCCTTCCGGGGATTACATATAAAGTCTTTTCTACATGGGCCAGGAATGGCCTTCAAAATGTAAAAGATATCTGCGTAAACGAGTTGCTAATAATTAAGACTTTTGCAGACTTAAGAACTAGTTTTAACATAGCAAAAACTTCCTTCTTTGCGTATCTTCAGGTACAGCACTGGATCGCAAGTTTACGTGCAGAAGATGATTCTAGTCCCCTATTGGGGGACTTAGAAGATGTGATTAGACTATATCATGCTGGGAAAGTTTCTATCTCAATCCCCTATAATATGCTTATTAAACATCATGGATTGATATATATAGATGAGTTAGAGAGGAAATGGGATAAATTCCTAAAAATTACTAAAGAACATATTCTTCAAAGTTTAAAATTAGTTGATCAAACACAAGTCTTTATTGATTGGAGAGAATCTCATTTTAAGTTAATTAATCTACTATACATTACACCAGACAAAATTTCAAAATGGTATAAAAAGGAAGTTACTTGCCCTAAATGTAATGCCAGGGAAGCAGATGAAATGCACTGCTTCTGGAGTTGCCCCAAAGCAAGGCAGTTTTGGAGCAAAGTTTGTTTTTGGCTGAATAAAATAGAGGCTTGTAATTTTACGCTAGAGTCGAAATATATTTTCTTCTTGTTAAAGTATGAGGAATCTTATCCGAATTTCAGACTTATAAATACAACAATCTTAGTGGGACGTAATGTCATTCTCCGGAATTGGAAGTCCTCCTGGGAACCTAAATTCAAGGAGTTTATAAACAAAATGCACAACCAGATCACAATGGAACAATTTAATTTAAGAGACTTTAGTGATAAGTCAATCCAAAGATTTTTTGTTAAATGGGAGAATAATTATATCTCTCCGTTTAGATGCCCTTTAGGTTTTGAGGTTAGTTGACTGTGTTGACTGGTTTACGCTAGTTGCACAGTCCTGGATATTATCTATATAGTAATCTATATGAGTTTTTGGTTGACAAGATTTTTAGTTATGTGTCCCACTGTGATAGATACGTTATAGACAGTCTATTTTTATGGGGATCAGTCATGTGTTTCCTGTAGAGACCCATTATTTGAACAATGGGATGCAGGGGGAGATCATAACTGGAGCATGTTTTGCAGGTGGGGCACATTTTTAATATGATGGATCCACATAATGAGGCGCTGATGGTGTTAGTTCGATATTCGGACGAGAGAGCCGTATGTTAAGCTGTGGCTTATGTTGTTAATATAAAAGGTTATATGTAATATTGGGTCTCGCCCTCCTCTGCCTTATCATAGATATATTGACACCGGCAGGATGGATGTTGTTGTTCTAGGTTCAGTGACTGTGTTGCTATTGGTGAGGTCAATACCTTCCCAACCTATTAGAATGGAGGTGTGATGACGATACACCTATCGCGACCGAGGGGGAGGTACCCCTGACACAGTCTGCGCGAGTGGATGCTTTATGTTGTGACGAGACAGCTGATTTCGCAACTGAACGGCTGTTATATTAGGTTTATACGATTAGATCCACAGTGGTACACATCCGGGCAGGTTGATAAGAGGTTGCATATCCGCTACATAGTGAGATTTACCCAGGGGCTGTAAGATTGTATATACATCGAGGTTGATGATTCCCTGTTGTGCCGATCTTGTTTTTGTTTACAGTAGTAACTACGACTCCCACTGAGGGTGAGGTGGTCTGTTTTAGCCAATAGGGTGTTTTATGTCGTGGACTGTTACATTTTAATGATCCACTGGGGACCCTCTGATTTAGGGAGCAGGTAGTAAGTGGGATCTCGCACCACGTCCTAGAGATACACATTGTTGTTTTTCATTATCTTACTTTATTCAATAGCATTAATACACTTGTTAGTTTGATACATACGTTTGGCTGTATCAAAGGGTTATGTTTCACATTTGGGCTATTTTATGGTATAGCCCCTTGTTTCTGTGCACACAGTCTCCAGTGATTAGTGGCCGCAGTGGGGGAGGGTTTTACAGGCCTTTATAAGTCTGTATGTTTGGATATTCGGGTTGTCAGAAGAAGGGACGTTTGAGGTCCCGAAATGTCATAAATAAATATTTTGTACACAGTAATCTGAAGTCCAGTGAGTGCTTCATCTTATCTCCTTTGCTTATACTTCTTCAGAGCACCCTGGCAGTTGTAGGACGATGGTGAGAGTGCATATACCTTTTGAACTTTTGTGTATATCTATATATATATATCTCTCTATCTCTCTCTATCTCTCTCTATCTCTCTCTATCTCTCTCTATCTCTCTCTATCTCTCTCTATCTCTCTCTATCTCTCTCTATCTCTCTCTATCTCTCTCTATCTCTCTCTATCTCTATATCTCTATCTATCTCTCTCTATCTCTCTCTCTCTATCTCTCTCTATCTCTCTCTCTCTATCTCTCTCTATCTCTCTCTATCTCTCTCTATCTCTATATCTCTATCTATCTCTATATCTATATCTCTATCTATCTCTATATCTATATATCTATATATCTATCTATCTATATCTATCTATCTATCTATCTATATCTATATATCTATCTATCTATCTCTATCTATCTATCTATCTATCTCTATCTATCTATCTCTATATCTCTATCTATCTATCTCTATATCTCTATCTATCTATCTCTATATCTCTATCTATATCTATCTCTATATCTCTATCTATATCTATCTCTATATCTCTATCTATCTATCTCTATATCTCTATCTATCTATCTCTATATCTCTATCTATCTATCTCTATATCTCTATCTATCTATCTCTATATCTCTATCTATCTATCTCTATATCTCTATCTATCTATCTCTATATCTCTATCTATCTATCTCTATATCTCTATCTATCTATCTCTATATCTCTATCTATCTATCTCTATATCTCTATCTATCTATCTCTATATCTCTATCTATCTATCTCTATATCTCTATCTATCTATCTCTATATCTCTATCTATCTATCTCTATATCTCTATCTATCTATCTCTATATCTCTATCTATCTATCTCTATATCTCTATCTATCTATCTCTATATCTCTATCTATCTATCTCTATATCTCTATCTATCTATCTCTATATCTCTATCTATCTATCTCTATATCTCTATCTATCTATCTCTATATCTCTATCTATCTATCTCTATATCTCTATCTATCTATCTCTATATCTCTATCTATCTATCTCTATATCTCTATCTATCTATCTCTATATCTCTATCTATCTATCTCTATATCTCTATCTATCTATCTCTATATCTCTATCTATCTATCTCTATATCTCTATCTATCTATCTCTATATCTCTATCTATCTATCTCTATATCTCTATCTATCTATCTCTATATCTCTATCTATCTATCTCTATATCTCTATCTATCTATCTCTATATCTCTATCTATCTATCTCTCTCTCTATCTCTCTCTATCTCTCTCTATCTCTCTCTATCTCTCTCTATCTCTCTCTATCTCTCTCTATCTCTCTCTATCTCTCTCTATCTCTCTCTATCTCTCTCTATCTCTCTCTATCTCTCTCTATCTCTCTCTATCTCTCTCTATCTCTCTCTATCTCTCTCTATCTCTCTCTATCTCTCTCTATCTCTCTCTATCTCTCTCTATCTCTCTCTATCTCTCTCTATCTCTCTCTATCTCTCTCTATCTCTCTCTATCTCTCTCTATCTCTCTCTATCTCTCTCTATCTCTCTCTATCTCTCTCTATCTCTCTCTATCTCTCTCTATCTCTCTCTATCTCTCTCTATCTCTCTCTATCTCTATCTCTCTCTATCTCTCTCTATCTCTCTCTATCTCTCTCTATCTCTCTCTATCTCTCTCTATCTCTCTCTATCTCTCTCTATCTCTCTCTATCTCTCTCTATCTCTCTCTATCTCTCTCTATCTCTCTCTATCTCTCTCTATCTCTCTCTATCTCTCTCTATCTCTCTCTATCTCTCTCTATCTCTCTCTATCTCTCTCTATCTCTCTCTATCTCTCTCTATCTCTCTCTATCTCTCTCTATCTCTCTCTATCTCTCTCTATCTCTCTCTATCTATCTATAAGATGTGCAAGTAGATCCCACGATCCCACTGACAGATCACTAGATCCCATCTTAAATTCTGACCACCTAAGTTAATATATCTAGGTATCCTTACTGTCCCCAGATCACTGCACATGACAGCTCATATTTACCTGTTGCTCCCTCTTCTGCTTGCGAAGCTGGATCCCCTCCTCTTCCCGCCTCCTGCGCATTTCATCAGTATTAAGTGCCTTGTTCTTGTAGCTTTTCATGCGGCTATTGTCCTTCCCGGGGCTCGCCATGGTGTCTAGAAATAAACCAAGGGCAAAGAAAAATAAAACTTTTGCTTTAGTTACAAACCTCAAGATACAACCTGTTTAAGTTTGCTATACTAACAGTATCTTTCTTATGCTCTGTATATCAACACTTAGAAGTTGTATGCATTCCCCGCTCATATAGCAGGTTAGGGACCGGAGTCCCACTGTAAAGTGAAAACCGCCTTAAAGTGAAACAAGGTAGTTTTAGCTTTCTTTTCACTTGCCAGTGCGTTTAAAAACATGTTTGAACTAACATATATTAGGGGTACAATAGTGCAACGTTTAGTTTAACACTAGCACAGCATTCAATAAATACTGTACCTGAAAAATATTGACAATTACTGTAGTAAAATTTGCCAGACTATAGCACTGAGACACAGATTGCACTGTAATGCTGTAAACAGAGTGAACTAAGCATAACAAAATGGTGCCAGTCACTGTAAAGTGAGGTATACCTGTATGTAATTAAAAATGAAATGCTGTATAAAAAAATTGATTTCACAAGCAGCATTCTAAGACAACATTAGCAAATTAACAAAATATTAAAAAAATTGTTGGATTATAACATAATTTATGTAAGAACTTACCTGATAAATTCATTTCTTTCATATTAGCAAGAGTCCATGAGCTAGTGACGTATGGGATATACATTCCTACCAGGAGGGGCAAAGTTTCCCAAACCTCAAAATGCCTATAAATACACCCCTCACCACACCCACAATTCAGTTTAACGAATAGCCAAGAAGTGGGGTGATAAAAAAGTGCGAAAGCATATAAAATAAGGAATTGGAATAATTGTGCTTTATACAAAATCATAACCACCACAAAAAAGGGCGGGCCTCATGGACTCTTGCTAATATGAAAGAAATGAATTTATCAGGTAAGTTCTTACATAAATTATGTTTTCTTTCATGTAATTAGCAAGAGTCCATGAGCTAGTGACGTATGGGATAATGATTACCCAAGATGTGGATCTTTCCACACAAGAGTCACTAGAGAGGGAGGGATAAAATAAAGACAGCCAATTCCTGCTGAAAATAATCCACACCCAAAATAAAGTTTAACGAAAAACATAAGCAGAAGATTCAAACTGAAACCGCTGCCTGAAGTACTTTTCTACCAAAAACTGCTTCAGAAGAAGAAAATACATCAAAATGGTAGAATTTAGTAAAAGTATGCAAAGAGGACCAAGTTGCTGCTTTGCAAATCTGATCAACCGAAGCTTCATTCCTAAACGCCCAGGAAGTAGAAACTGACCTAGTAGAATGAGCTGTAATTCTCTGAGGCGGAGTTTTACCCGACTCAACATAGGCAAGATGAATTAAAGATTTCAACCAAGATGCCAAAGAAATGGCAGAAGCTTTCTGGCCTTTTCTAGAACCGGAAAAGATAACAAATAGACTAGAAGTCTTTCTGAAAGATTTAGTAGCTTCAACATAATATTTCAAAGCTCTAACAACATCCAAAGAATGCAACGATTTCTCCTTAGAATTCTTAGGATTAGGACATAATGAAGGAACCACAATTTCTCTACTAATGTTGTTGGAATTCACAACTTTAGGTAAAAATTCAAAAGAAGTTCGCAACACCGCCTTATCCTGATGAAAAATCAGAAAAGGAGACTCACAAGAAAGAGCAGATAATTCAGAAAGTCTTCTGGCAGAAGAGATGGCCAAAAGGAACAAAACTTTCCAAGAAAGTAATTTAATGTCCAATGAATGCATAGGATCAAACGGAGGAGCTTGAAGAGCCCCCAGAACCAAATTCAAACTCCAAGGAGGAGAAATTGACTTAATGACAGGTTTTATACGAACCAAAGCTTGTATAAAACAATGAATATCAGGAAGAATAGCAATCTTTCTGTGAAAAAGAACAGAAAGAGCAGAGATTTGTCCTTTCAAGGAACTTGCGGACAAACCTTTATCTAAACCATCCTGAAGAAACTGTAAAATTCTCGGAATTCTAAAATAATGCCAAGAAAAATGATGAGAAATACACCAAGAAATATAAGTCTTCCAGACTCTATAATATATCTCTCTAGACACAGATTTACGAGCCTGTAACATAGTATTAATCACAGCGTCAGAGAAACCTCTTTGACGAAGAATCAAGCGTTCAATCTCCATACCTTTAAATTTAAGGATTTCAGATCCTGATGGAAAAAAGGACCTTGTGACAGAAGGTCTGGTCTTAACTGAAGAGTCCACGGTTGGCAAGAGGCCATCCGGACAAGATCCGCATACCAAAACCTGTGAGGCCATGCCGGAGCTACCAGCAGAACAAACGAGCATTGCTTCAGAATCTTGGAGATTACTCTTGGAAGAAGAACTAGAGGCGGAAAGATATAGGCAGGATGATACTTCCAAGGAAGTGATAATGCATCCACTGCCTCCGCCTGAGGATCCCGGGATCTGGACAGATACCTGGGAAGTTTCTTGTTTAGATGGGACGCCATCAAATCTATTTCTGGAAGTTCCCACATTTGAACGATCTGAAGAAATACCTCTGGGTGAAGAGACCATTCGCCCGGATGCAACGTTTGGCGACTGAGATAATCCGCTTCCCAATTGTCTACACCTGGGATATGAACCGCAGAGATTAGACAGGAGCTGGATTCCGCCCAAACCAAAATTCAAGATACTTCTTTCATAGCCAGAGGACTGTGAGTTCCTCCTTGATGATTGATGTATGCCACAGTTGTGACATTGTCTGTCTGAAAACAAATGAACGATTCTCTCTTCAGAAGAGGCCAAAACTGAAGAGCTCTGAAAATTGCACGGAGTTCCAAAATATTGATCGGTAATCTCACCTCCTGAGATTCCCAAACTCCTTGTGCCGTCAGAGATCCCCACACAGCTCCCCAACCTGTGAGACTTGCATCTGTTGAAATTACAGTCCAGGTCGGAAGCACAAAAGAAGCCCCCTGAATTAAACGATGATGATCTGTCCATCACGTTAGAGAGTGTCGAACAATCGGTTTTAAAGATATTAATTGAGATATCTTTGTGTAATCCTTGCACCATTGATTCAGCATACAAAGCTGAAGAGGTCGCATGTGAAAACGAGCAAAGGGGATCGCGTCCGATGCAGCAGTCATAAGACCTAGAATTTCCATGCATAAGGCTACCGAAGGGAATGATTGTGACTGAAGGTTTCGACAAGTTGCCATCAGTATTAGACACCTCTTGTCTGTTAAAGACAGAGTCATGGACACTGAATCTATTTGGAAACCCAGAAAGGTTACCCTTGTCTGAGGAATCAATGAACTTTTTGGTAAATTGATCCTCCAACCATGATCTTGAAGAAACACCACAAGTCGATTCGTATGAAATTCTGCTAAATGTAAAGACTGAGCAAGTACCAAGATATCGTCCAAATAAGGAAATACCACACTACCCTGTTCTCTGATTACAGACAGAAGGGCACCGAGAACCTTTGTAAAAATCCTTGCTGTAGCAAGGCCAAACGGCAGAGCCACAAACTGGTAATGCTTGTCCAGAAAAGAGAATCTCAGGAACCGATAATGATCCGGATGAATCGGAATATGCAGATATGCATCCTGTAAATCTATTGTGGACATATAATTCCCTTGCTGAACAAAAGGCAAGATAGTCCTTACAGTTACCATCTTGAACGTTGGTATCCTTACATAACGATTCAATATTTTTAGATCCAGAACTGGTCTGAAGGAATTCTCCTTCTTTGGTACAATGAAGAGATTTGAATAAAACCCCATCCCCTGTTCCTGAACTGGAACTGGCATAATTACTCCAGTCAACTCTAGATCTGAAACACAATTCAGAAATGCTTGAGCTTTTACTGGATTTACTGGGACACGGGAAAGAAAAAATCTCTTTGCAGGAGGTCTCATCTTGAAACCAATTCTGTACCCTTCTGAAACAATGTTCTGAATCCAAAGATTGTGAACAGAATTGATCCAAATTTCTTTGAAAAAACGTAACCTGCCCCCTACCAGCTGAGCTGGAATGAGGGCCGCACCTTCATGTGGACTTAGAAGCAGGCTTTGCCTTTCTGGCTGGCTTGGATTTATTCCAGATTGGAGATGGTTTCCAAACTGAAACTGCTCCTGAGGATGAAGGATCAGGTTTTTGTTCTTTGTTGAAACGAAAGGAACGAAAACGATTATTAGCTCTGTTTTTACCCTTAGATTTTTTATCCTGTGGTAAAAAAGTTCCTTTCCCACCAGTAACAGTTGAAATAATGGAATCCAACTGAGAACCAAATAATTTGTTACCCTGGAAAGAAATGGAAAGTAGAGTTGATTTAGAAGCCATATCAGCATTCCAAGTCTTAAGCCATAAAGCTCTTCTAGCTAAAATAGCTAGAGACATAAACCTGACATCAACTCTGATAATATCAAAGATGGCATCACAGATAAAATTATTAGCATGCTGAAGAAGAATAATAATATCATGAGAATCATGATGTGTTACTTGTTGCGCTAAGGTTTCCAACCAAAAAGTTGAAGCTGCAGCAACATCAGCCAAAGATATAGCAGGTCTAAGAAGATTACCTGAACACAGATAAGCTTTTCTTAGAAAGGATTCAATTTTCCTATCTAAAGGATCCTTAAACGAAGTACCATCTGACGTAGGAATAGTAGTACGTTTAGCAAGGGTAGAAATAGCCCCATCAACTTTAGGGATTTTGTCCCAAAATTCTAATCTGTCAGACGGCACAGGATATAATTGCTTAAAACGTTTAGAAGGAGTAAATGAATTACCCAATTTATCCCATTCTTTGGAAATTACTGCAGAAATAGCATTAGGAACAGGAAAAACTTCTGGAATAACCACAGGAGATTTAAATACCTTATCCAAACGTTTAGAATTAGTATCAAGAGGACCAGAATCCTCTATTTCTAAAGCAATTAGAACTTCTTTAAGTAAAGAACGAATAAATTCCATTTTAAATAAATATGAAGATTTATCAGCATCAACCTCTGAGACAGAATCCTCTGAACCAGAAGAGTCATCAGAATCAGAATGATGATGTTCATTTAAAAATTCATCTGTAGGGAGAGAAGTTTTAAAAGATTTTTTTACATTTACTAGAAGGAGAAATAACAGACATAGCCGCCTTTATGGATTCAGAAACAAAATCTCTTATGTTATCAGGAACATTCTGCACCTTAGATGTTGAAGGAACTGCAACAGGCAATGGTACTTTACTAAAGGAAATATTATCTGCATTAACAAGTTTGTCATGACAATCAATACAAACAACAGCTGGAGGAATAGCTACCAAAAGTTTACAGCAGATACACTTAGCTTTGGTAGATCCAGCACTAGACATCGATTTTCCTGTAGTATCTTCTGACTCAGATGCAACGTGAGACATCTTGCAATATGTAAGAGAAAAAACAACAACATATAAAGCAAAATTGATCAAATTCCTTAAATGACAGTTTCAGGAATGGGAAAAAATGCCAAAGAACAAGCTTCTAGCAACCAGAAGCAATGAAAAATGAGACTTAAATAATGTGGAGACAAAAGCGACGCCCATATTTTTTAGCGCCAAATAAGACGCCCACATTATTTGGCGCCTAAATGCTTTTTGGCGCCAAAAATGACGCCACATCCGGAACGCCGACATTTTTGGCGCAAAATAACGTCAAAAAATGACGCAACTTCCGGCGACACGTATGACGCCGGAAACGGAAAAGAAGTTTTGCGCCAAAAAAGTCTGCGCCAAGAATGACGCAATAAAATGAAGCATTTTCAGCCCCCGCGAGCCTAACAGCCCATAGGGAAAATAGTCAAATTTTTGAAGGTAAGAAAAAATGATTAAATCAAATGCATTATCCCAAATATGAAACTGACTGTCTGAAAAATAAGGAAAGTTGAACATTCTGAGTCAAGGCAAATAAATGTTTGAATACATATATTTAGAACTTTATAAACAAAGTGCCCAACCATAGCTTAGAGTGTCACAGAAAATAAGATTTACTTACCCCAGGACACTCATCTACATGTTTGTAGAAAGCCAAACCAGTACTGAAACGAGAATCAGCAGAGGTAATGGTATATATAAGAGTATATCGTCGATCTGAAAAGGGAGGTAAGAGATGAATCTCTACGACCGATAACAGAGAACCTATGAAATAGACCCCGTAGAAGGAGATCACTGCATTCAAATAGGCAATACTCTCCTCACATCCCTCTGACATTCACTGCACGCTGAGAGGAAAACCGGGCTCCAACTTGCTGCGGAGCGCATATCAACGTAGAATCTAGCACAAACTTACTTCACCACCTCCATCGGAGGCAAAGTTTGTAAAACTGAATTGTGGGTGTGGTGAGGGGTGTATTTATAGGCATTTTGAGGTTTGGGAAACTTTGCCCCTCCTGGTAGGAATGTATATCCCATACGTCACTAGCTCATGGACTCTTGCTAATTACATGAAAGAAATTACATATATTTTATATTAAGAAGTTTCATTAATAAAATTAAAAAAAGGGATATATACAAATGTAAAGCTCAGGTGTACTCATGACAGTGTAATGAAGTTGTGTATATAAAGCCAGGGAGTCTGATTCTATTATGAAGAGATAAAGCAGGAATGGTTCAGCCCATAAAGGCAAAGCACTGTAGTGTTAGGACCAGTCAACATTGGGACACTGTGTAAATTGGTGACTGTTGAAAGTTGATCAAATATGAATGATTAAACTATTAAACTGGAGATAGTTCACCTCCCAATAATTTAATTCATTAGTTTCAATGGTCTATCTATACATATCCAAATCAGTAATTGTCTGATATACAGGAAAAATACTCTGAAAAGTTATTCTAAAAATGAAAACCACGATTTAAAATTGGTCTGACTAGCGATTTAAATTGAGACTCAAAGTGATTGTAAATCCTAGCGTTTGTGAAACGCTAGGATTTACAATTGGAACAAATAAAGGGGACTTTCAGTCATGAAGTATAAAATACTGGCTCATGGTGCATGCTATGATTGGAGGAAGCCAGATTCATCATCGATCTGCTAAAAAGAGCAGGAGATGCGGGCAGAGGATTGGCGTTGTTTACCATAACGCAACAGTATTTTTTAAAAAATAAGCATTTTGTAAACTTCAATAAATTAAAGTGCCCCTGTTTAAGATAATTTCTTGAGCCTGAGGTTTAATTCATTAAAGTTTACAATCACTTTAAGGTGACATTGTACAATCTGTACCATGATTACATTGCTACACTAAAAATATAAAAAATTAGTTCTATTGGAAATTGCTCACTGGCTAATAATGGCAATTATCACAGTTTTACTGGAGCCTCTTCAAACCAGAGAAGGGGGAGGGGAGACTGCAATATGTTTCAGAATACAGGGTTTTAAATTAAAGGGACACTGAACCCAATTTTTTTCTTTTGTGATTCAGATAGAGCATGACATTTTAGGCAACTTTCTAAATTACTCCTATTATCAAATTTTATTTATTCTCTTGGTATCTTTATTTGAAATGCAAGAATGTAAGTTTAGATGCCGGACCATTTTTGGTGAACAACCTGGGTTAGCCTTGCCGATTGGTGGATAAATTCATCCACCAATCAAAAAGTGCTGTCCAGAGCCCTGAACCAAGAAAAAAATCTTAGATGCCTTCTTTTTCAAATAAAGATAGCAAGAGAACAAAGAAAAATGATAATAGGAGTAAATTAGAAAGTTGCCTGCTCTAAATCACAATAGAAAAAAATTAGGTTCAGTGTCCCTTTAAGTGAAGAATAAAATAATGTCCCTTTAAGAAATAACCAGATGTCAAATGTCAGTCAGTAAAAACTACAAAGGGAGGAAGACAATAGCCAGTAAAAGAGATAGATAGAATATATGCATGATACACCACTCACTTTATTTAATCTTTCAGTTCAATCTAATTTTCCCCAATCAGGATCCCGTATTGCTCCTCACTCATATAAATAAAATCAGCTTCGGTGTCAGCACTGTTTCTTAAACAAGAAGGTACCTGAGTTTTGTCACTACAATAAGAGACTTCTTGTTTAAGAAACAGTGCTGTCACCTAAAAAAAAATTTTTTTTAATTTACAATTTGACTCTTAACTATCTTTGAGTGGACTAGTAACTTCTTCCCTCTGGGCTAGTAAATTAACCCCTGACTAGTAAACTAAAGTGATATATATATATATACACACACACACAGGTGGCCCTCGTTTTACAACTATGCAATTTACACTGTTTCAGAATAACAACCTTTTTTCCAGTCATGTGACTGCTATTGAATAGCATTGAGAAGCAGTGCATTTATTAAAATAGCCTGCAGGTGGAGCTGTCCGCTTGTGTTGCAGCAAAGCCAAGCAAGCTGAAATTAATCAGTTTAACCAGACCTGAGCTATCGAGCAGATTTCAAAGGAACAATATCTTCCTGTCTATAAATCAGTCCAGATTGGAATGCATAGAAAGAACTGTTTGCAGAAAAATGCAAGTTAAGTCTGTGTTGTGTAATTATTTTATTAGGTTTATAATGCTGTTTAGCAAATATTTTTGTTCATTTAACTTAGTTTAATTATATATTCTGTGTTGTGTGATTATTTTATTAGGTTTATAATGCTGTTTAGCATTTAAAGTCTTCATTTCAAAGCTTTAAAAATAATGTATTAGGTGTTATGACAATTTTGAGAGGAGCCTGGAACCTATCTCCCTTACTTCCCATTGACTTACATTATAAACTGGGTTTCAATATACAACCATTCCTTCTGGAACCTAACCCCGGCGTAAACTGAATATATATGTACATGAGTGTACGTGAATATAGATACATGGGAGTGAAAAACTATTACTATAGTTTACCAGAGAGACAAAAGTTACTATAGTTTACTAGTTAAAGGGACAGTCTACTCCAGAATTGTTATTGTTTAAGAAGATAATTGCTTTATTACCCATTCCCAGTTTGGCATTACCAACACACACTATATATATATATATATATATATATATATATATATATATATATATATATATATATATATATATATATATATATATATATATATATAATTTTACTTTTTTTTGCTTCTTCGTATATAATTTATTACACTTCTTACGATATTGATTGGTTTAATCTGATACATCACAAATAGCATCGATAAACTCTAATCTACATAAAAATATAAATACTCAAATGTCCACCATAAATATATTAAGAGTAAAATATGGTTTAAGCTGTTCCTCACTAGAACAAGCCACATACTCCCCCACAAACCAGGAACAGCTTTTCATGTTATAAACTCTGTCACACGAATACGCTTTATAGGCAATAATCCAGTCACAGCTCCCAATAAACAGGGTACAGACACCCCGTCTATCATATCGCAGCCCCTTACACAGGGTGGGGTCACATATTTCTGTGCTGTTACTGATCCCTAACTGCTCTAGCTGCCGTTGGCACATTGATACCTCTACCTGGGATGGTATGCAGGACATTAAAAAGATGTACCTTACTCCCCTAACCTTCCCTGGAGGAAAGAAATCTACCCAAGTCTCACCCATGCTGCCCCCGGACTGTACGGGCCTCTCCCGGCTCCTCTGAGGCAATATGTCTGACTGCTGACAGAAGCCGTTAAGGGTCAAACTAAGGAAAAGAGCGGAACAGCCATGCGTGCCTGAACGTAATTGGAAGCCGTGCGTGCGTATCACTGAGGGAATACGTATGCGTGTCAGACTCGGTAGTAGGACAAAATGAAAGCGGGAAGTTATTGTTACTTTAATAGTTTGAGGCTTTGAGCTAATTATAGATACATAATATATACACAGTGTCACTATAATAATATAGGTCTCTTCAGTAAAATGTTCGTGTTATGAACATGTAACATTACAGTTTGTTACTTTTTATTGCATCGCACGACTTACATTCTCTAGAAATCCATGTATGTATGGTGTGCTTGTCATGATGCTTGGATGACAATACATTAGTAAGCTTCTTTTGTTTGCCAAGTCTTTAAAACTTCTATATTAAAGAAAATGTTTTCTGCGGTCTACACTTTTCATCTGTCACTGCTAAATTAGGCCAGGGACATAAATAAAGGGGCATTATAGTGACTAGCCTTTACAATAATCGATTGAGTAATTTTTATCTTAATTTTGGCTTTAAAATGAATATTAATGCCCCATGAAATGTACATTTCTCTTGTAAAGTGTATCCAGTCCACGGGTTCATACATTACTTGTGGGATATTCTCCTTCCCAACAGGAAGTTGCAAGAGGACACCCACAGCAGAGCTGTCTACGTAGCTCCTCCCCCATACTCCCCAACTGTCCCGATTTTAGGGGTCTGTCCCGAGTTGCCCTAGGCATTTAAAAAAAAATAAAAAAATTTTTTTTTAAATTCTATTGGGCCCATACTTAGAAGCAACTGGCTTTGCTTTCACAGGGTTAGATACCTGTTATATTCCCTGTGGAAAAGTAATGGTGTGTGGGTTAAGCAGGAGTAAGAAGGCTGTATACACTCTGACCACGGGTAATGGTGACCTCTCTAACCTACCTCTGGTAATGATGATATCTAACCCCTGGTGATAATACTAGCATGCCTTCAGTTTTATACAATGAGCAGTGCTAATACCAGGGTAACGAACAGTGTAACGAACAGTGGCAGCCGCAGACTGCCAGCTAATGTGCTTAGCAACCCCAGGACCCCATACAATGAATTACAGATACCCATATATGATGTAGTGTGTGTGTCTATCTGTATCCATAACTGTGTGTGTGTATCTGTATGTATAAATTTATGCTATGTAGTGTGTGTGTGTCTGCATGTATAAATGTAAGCTATGTAGTGTGTGTATGTGTATCTGCATGTATAAGTGTGTATCTGCATGTATAAGTGTATGCTATGTAGTGTGTGTCTGCATGTATAAGTGTATACTATGTAGTGTCTGTGTATGCTGCATGTATAAGTGTATGCTGCATGTATAAGTGTATTATATGTAGTGTGTGTGTATCTGCATGTGTAAGTGTATGCTATGTAGTGTGTATGTATCTGCATGTATAAGTGTATGTGTATCTGCATGTGTAAGTGTATGCTATGTAGTGTGCATGTATCTGCATGTATAAGTGTATGTGTATCTGCATGTATAAGTGTATGCTATGTAGTGTGTGTGTATCTGCATGTATAAGTGTATGCTATGTAGTGTGTGTGTGTGCTATGTAGTGTGTGTGTATCTGCATGTGTAAGTGTATGCTATGTAGTGTGTGTGTATCTGCATGTGTAAGTGTATGCTATGTACTGTGTGTGTATCTGCATGTGTAAGTGTATGCTATGTAGTGTGTTACTGTGCATTTTTGCTGACTTTAAAGGCCAGAATCTAGAATATTAATGGGGAATGCAGAGAGTAGTTTTAAATAATTTATTAATAAATGTGCAATTAAGATAAAAATATTTAGCAATGTCTTTGCAAAGGATAATTAAATACAGCGCTCACATAGCCATACCAGTGGTTTGAGCTTGTGTTTGATTTGCTGCCTAAGTGTATTAAAATATATGACTTTATTTAGAATTTTATTTTTATTACTTTGGTCTTATGATTTTTAAGCCCCGCCCACCACATTTCAATTTTTTTGCCGGGGGGGGGGGATGTCCCTCTTTTGAATTTTGAAATGTTGGGAGGTATGCTCCCCTAACCCCCACCACCAGTCATTCTGTACTGTTTTACTCTCAGGCAGAAATTAGAAGAAGAATTCTGCCTGGAGGTTGATGATCTTAGCGGTTTGTAACTAAGGTCCATTGCTGTTCTCACACATAACTGAAGAGTATGGGAAAACTTCAGTTGGGGGAACGGTCTGCAGATTACCTGCTTTGAGGTATGTTCAGGGATAGGCACGGACCAAGGCTGTGGCGGACATTTTCCAAAGTACAGACCTTAGTGAAGGACACCAAGGTACATTTCAAATTAAAAACATAAAAAAAACACTCTCTTTACCAAGAGGGTAGTGGATGCATGGTGGAATAGCCATCCAGCAGAAGTGGTAGAGACAGTGAAGGAGTTTAAAAATGCATGGGATAGGCATAAGGCTATGCTAGGTATAAGATAAGGCTAGGAACTAATAAAAGTATTCAGAAAATTGGGCAGACTAGATGTGCCGAATGGTTCCTATCTGCAGACACATTCTATGTTTCTATAAGTCAGGAGAGCGGCACTTTGCTGTCAAATGGGTTGCTTGTTGGTTGTCCCTGGTCTAGTTCCACAAGTACAAATGAGTCATCTAATCAAACAAGTTTAAAATAACATATATATATATATATAGACCTTTCTTTTTTTTTTTTTTTGTATTGAGAGTCTGCAGCTCCTAACCAAACTCACCCACCTTGATGTTAATCGCATGATCATCATGGTTGGTTACCTATTTGGTTAAGTAAGGTTTATCAGAGTATGCGGCAGTCTTCTACACACAGACACCAGCACCACGCTGCCGCACAGATCAAGGAATCGGGATGGGTCACGGCTCATGGGTGGTTGACACAGGCTGCACTGGAGGCAGCTTGCTTTTTCCCTCTCACTCACTTTCCCACTACTAGGCGGCGTCCCGTGGGCGCGGTCCCAACCCCGCAGAACGTGGTGCCGCCTGCATCAAGGAGGAGTCAGGACTAGCATTCATCTGTCCTACTCCTCCCTCCCCACTGCAAAATGGGTGGCGGACACTGCATGTGCCAGTCACGGACACCAGTGTCCGTGTACGGACACCTTGCCTATCCCTGGGTATGTTTAGTATTTTTATTTCTAGAGAGATGAATAAAAGTTCTAGAAAATGCTGACAGAGCCTTGTCTATTTGAGGTAAGCTAGATGCAGTGATTTAACAATGACTGGGATCATGCTTACAAAACAGGGTAATACTCATGTTAATACTCATATTACTTGGTGAAAAAACGTTTTCATGTTTTGCAAATAGGACGTTTTTTTCTCTGAGGGAGATAAGTCTTTTCTTGGGGCCTAGTTTTCCACATGGCTAGTTAGATACTCCTAGGAGTATTTTCTTAAGGCCCCTCTGACATCCAGTACATGGTGGGAGGGGCCTATTTTCACGCTCTAGATGCGCAATTTCTTTCAGACTGAGACATCCAGCTTCCCTAGAGGAGTCCTCTGGCATCTGAGGACCATTATAGAGGGTTTATTTCTTCCCTAAATCGTATTTGAGGGCAGGTAGGAGCCTCAGCAGAATCTAGCTCTCCCCATGTGTCAGAACCTATAACTCCCGCTCAAGTGACGCCAAGTACATCTAGCACGTCTAATTCTTTTACCTTACAGGACATGGCGGCAGTTATGAATGCTACCCTCTCAGAGGTATTGTCCAAACTTCCAGGGTTACCAGGAAAGTGAGACAGCTCTGGGGCTAGAACAAATACAGAGCTTTCTGACGCTTTAATACCTGTGTCCGATATACCCTCACAATACTCAGAAGCCAAGGCAGGAGAGCTTCTATCTGTGGGTGACATTTAAGATTCATGGAAGGCGTTGCTTCAGTCTGATTCTGAAATGACAGCATTTAAATTTAAGCTCGAACACCTCCGCTTATTGCTTAGGGAGGTTTTAGCGACTCTGGATGACTGTTAACCCATTTTAGTTCCAGAGAAATTGTGTAAGATGGACAAATACTTTGCAGTGCCTGTTTACACTGATGTTTTTCAAGTCCCTAAGAGGTTTTCGGAAATTATTACTAAGGAATGGGATAGACCAGGTGTGCCGTTCTCTCCCCCTCCTGCTTTTAAAAAGATGTTTCCCATAGATGCTGCCATATGGGACTCGTGGCAGACGGTCCCTAAGGTGGAGGGAGCAGTCTCTACCATAGCTAAGCGTACAACTATCCCCGTCGAGGACAGTTGTGCTTTCCTAGATCCTATGGATAAAAAATTGCAGGATCTCCTTAAGAAAATTTTTATACATCAAGGTTTTATTCTCCAGCCTCTTGCATGCATTGCCCCAGTTACTGCTGCAGCGGCTTTTTGGTTCGAGTCTCTTGAGGAGGCTCTACAGGTGGAGATCCCGTTAGATGATATTTTAGACAGGATTAAAGCTCTTAAGTTAGCTAATTCCTTTATCTCTGACGCCGTTTTACATTTAACCAAGCTAACGGCTAAGAATTCAGGTTTTGCCATTCTGGCGCGTAGGGCGCTATGGCTTAAGTCCTGGTCAGCAGACATTACTTCAAAGTCTAAGCTTCTTAACATCCCCTTCAAGGGACAGACCCTATTCGGGCCTGGTCTGAAGGAGATCATTTCTGATATTACTGGAGGAAAAGGTCACGCCCTTCCTCAGGATAGGTCCAATAAGTTAAGGACCAAACAGAATAATTTTCGTTCCTTTCGAAACTTCAAGAGTGGCGCAGCTTCAGCTTCCTCTTATGCAAAACAAGAGGGAAATTTCGCCCAGTCCAAACCAGTCTGGAGACCTAACCAGGCTTGGAACAAGGGGAAGCAGGCCAAAAAACCTGCTGCTGCCTCTAAGACAGCATGAAGGAGTAGCCCCCGATCCGGGACCGGATCTAGTAGGGGGCAGATTTTCTCTCTTCGCTCAGGCTTGGGCAAGAGACGTCCAGGATCCCTGGGCACTAGAGATTGTTTCCCAGGGATATCTTCTGGAATTCAAAGGTTCATCTCCAAAGGGGAGATTTCACCTCTCACAACTATCTGCGAACCAGATAAAGAGAGAGGCATTCTTACGTTGCGTTCAGGACCTACTGGTTATGGGAGTGATACACCCAGTTCCAAGGGAGGAACAGGGGCAGGGTTTCTATTCAAACCTGTTTATAGTTCCCAAAAAAGAGGGAACGTTCAGACCAATCTTAGATCTCAAGATCCTAAACAAATTTCTCAGGGTCCCATCTTTCAAGATGGAGACAATCCGAACCATCCTCCCTATGATCCAGGAGGGTCAATATATGACTACCGTGGACTTAAAGGATGCTTATCTCCACATTCCGATTCACAGAGATCATCATCAGTTCCTCAGGTTCGCCTTCCTAGACAGGCATTACCAGTTTGTGGCTCTTCCGTTCGGATTAGCCACGGCGCCAAGAATCTTTACGAAGGTTCTAGGGTCTCTACTGGCGGTTCTAAGGCCGCGGGGCATAGCAGTGGCTCCTTACCTAGACGACATCCTGATCCAGGCGTCGACTTTTCAAATCGCCAAGTCCCATACGGACATTGTTCTGGCCTTTCTGAGGTCTCACGGGTGGAAGGTGAACAGAGAAAAGAGTTCACTCTCCCCTCTCACAAGAGTTTCCTTCCTAGAAACTCTGATAGATTCAATAGACATGAACATTTTTCTGACAGAGGTCAGGATATCAAAGCTTCTAACTTCTTGCCGTGCTCTTCATTCCACTTCTCGGCCGTCAGCGGCTCAGTGTATGGAAATGATCGGCCTGATGGTAGCGGCAATGGACATAGTTCCGTTTGCCCGCCTACATCTCAGACCACTGCAACTTTGCATGCTCAATCAGTGGGATGGGGACTACACAGATTTGTCTCCTCTGTTAAATCTGGATCAAGAGACCAGGGATTCTCTTCTCTGGTGGTTATCTCGAGTCCATCTGTCCAGGGGAATGAGTTTCCGCAGGCCAGAGTGGACTATAGTGACGACAGATGCCAGCCTTCTGGGCTGGGGCTCAGTCTGGAATTCCCTGAAGGCTTAGGGTTCGTGGACTCAGGAGGAGGCCCTCCTTCCGATAAACATTCTGGAGCTAAGAGCGATATTCAATGCTCTTCAGGCTTGGCCTCAACTAACTGCGGTCAGATTAATCAGATTTCAGTCGGACAACATCACGACTGTAGCCTATATCAACCATCAGGGGGGAACAAGGAGTCCCCTGGCAATGATGGAGGTTTCCAAGATAATTCTTTGGGCAGAGGTTCACTCTTGCCATCTTTCAGCTATCCATATCCCAGGAGTAGAGAACTGGGAGGCGGATTTTCTAAGTCGGCAGACTTTTCATCCGGGGGAGTGGGAGCTCCATCCAGAGGTATTTGCCCAGCTGATTCAACTATGGGGCAAACCAGAACTGGATCTGATGGCGTCTCGTCAGAACGCCAAGCTTCCTCGTTATGGGTCCAGGTCAAGGGATCCCCAGGCAACGCTGATAGATGCTCTACCAGTGCCCTGGTCCTTCAGCCTGGCTTATGTGTTTCCACCATTTCCTCTCCTCCCTTGTCTGATTGCCAAGATCAAGCAGGAGAGAGCTTCAGTGATTTTGATAGCACCTGCATGGCCACGCAGGACCTGGTATGCAGATCTGGTGGACATGTCATCCTTTCCACCATGGACTCTGCCGCTGAGGCGGGACCTTCTACTCCAAGGTCCATTCAAACATCCAAATCTAATTTCTCTGCGTCTGACTGCTTGGAGATTGAACGCTTGATTTTATCAAAACTTAGTTTCTCCGAGTCGGTCATTGATACCTTGAATTCAGGCTCGAAAGCCTGTCACAAGGAAAATCTATCATAAGATATGGTGTAAATATCTTCATTGGTGTGAATCCAGGGGTTACTCGTGGAGTAAGGTCAGGATTTCTAGGATATCTTTTCTCCAAGAAGGATTGGAAAAGGGATTATCGGCTAGTTCCTTAAAGGGACAGATTTCTGCTCTGTCTATTCTTTTGCACAAGCGTCTGGCTGATGTTCCAGACGTTCAGGTGTTTTGTCAGGCTTTGGTTAGAATCAGGCCTGTGTTTAAACCTGTTGCTCCGCCATGGAGTTTAAATTTAGTTCTTAAAGTTCTTCAAGGGGTTCCGTTTGAACCTTTGCATTCCATAGATATCAAGCTTTTATCTTGGAAAGTTCTGTTCCTAGTAGCTATCTCTTCGGCTCGAAGAGTTTCAGAGTTATCTGCCTTACAGTGTGATTCCCCTTATCTGATCTTCCATGCAGATAAGGTAGTTTTGCGTACCAAACCTGGGTTTCTTCCTAAGGTGGTATCTAATAAGAATATCAATCAGGAAATTGTTGTCCCGTCACTGTGTACTAATCCTTCTTCAAAGAAGGAACGTCTGTTAAACAATCTTGACGTGGTTCGTGCTTTAAAGTTTTATTTGCAAGCTACTAAGGATTTTCGTCAAACATCTGCATTGTTTGTTGTCTATTCTGGAAAGAGGAGAGGCCAAAAGGCTTTAGCAACTTCTCTTTCTTTTTGGCTGAGAAGCATAATCCGTTTAGCTTATGAGACTGCTGGCCAGCAGCCTCCTGAAAGAATTACAGCTCATTTTACTAGAGCGGTAGCTTCCACATGGGCTTTTAAACATGAAGCCTCTGTTGAACAGATTTGTAAGGCGGCGACTTGGTCCTCACTTCATACTTTTTCTAAATTCTACAAATTTGATACTCTTGCTTCCTCGGAGGCTATTTTTGGGAGAAAGGTCTTACAGGCAGTGGTGCCTTCCATTTAAGTTCCTGCCTTGTCCCTCCCTTCATCCGTGTCCTAAAGCTTTGGTATTGGTATCCCACAAGTAATGGATGAACCCGTGGACTGGATACACCTTACAAGAGAAAACAAAATTTATGCTTACCTGATAAATTTCTTTCTCTTGTGGTGTATCCAGTCCATGGCCTGCCCTGTCACTTTAAGGCAGGTGTTTTTATTTTTAAAACTACAGTCACCACTGCACCCTATAGTTTCTCCTTTTTCTTACTTGCCTTCGGTCGAATGACTGGAGGTGGGGGTTAGGGGAGGAGCTATATAGACAGCTCTGCTGTGGGTGTCCTCTTGCAACTTCCTGTTGGGAAGGAGAATATCCCACAAGTAATGGATGAACCCGTGGACTGGATACACCACAAGAGAAAGAAATTTATCAGGTAAGCATAAATTTTGTTTTTCTGTGCCTAGCATGTGAATCATAACGATTTCAACCAAAGGTACAAGGCAGCTGCGGCCAGTACTCGCCTGCCATTGGTAAGGTAAAGATGCATGCATAGCTCTCAATCGAATCTCATAAGCCTTTATGATTTCTTACTAGCATGTGAAAATCTAAAATATTTTAATAATCATGGCATTTGACTATACTGGTATGGTGTTGAGGGTCTTGGCTGGAAATGAGAGATGTCGCAGTGAAAGTAAATCATGTAGCAAATGATAAAAGGTAGCTGTGTATTGTGTAATCCACATTTTTGGCCCATGCATTTACAGCCGTTTATTGATTTTCAACAAGATAAACACTCATCCTTGCTTACCATTTTCAACCAAAGTCAGTAGTGAATTTGCAAGCAACTAAATGTTTGGTGAAAACCTGTCCATATTCTTTAAAGATATGATCGGTTATGGGTTTAGTCAATAAAACATTTCAAAAAAATATTTACAGAGAAGAATCATAATTTGTCACTCAGGAACACGGAAATGTGTGCTGATTAAGAGAACATTGTGTTGTCTTTAAAGCATAATAAAGCAGAGGATATTACAGTGTCATGTACTGCACACAATCGGTTAAGAAAATTAAATAGGACATGGCAGTCAAAATTGAAATAAATTTGAATAACTAAGACAATCTTTATTTCTTTAGATATCATTCATGCTTCCTGCATTAAAATGGCACGCTTGCTTATAAAGCCAGCAGTAGCATGAAACGCATTGGCCACAAAGAATTTTGAGATGGTGTTAGAATTTATGATGCTGAAGTTATCTCCTTATTCGGCCAGCTACTTATTCGAATGCTGAAGTTAGCTCCTTATTCGGCCTGCTTCTTATTCGAATGCGGAAGTTAGCTCCTTATTTGGCCAGCTTCTTATTCGAAGATTGAAGTTAGCTTACTATTCACCCAGCATCCTTTTCAGGTTAGCTTCTTATTCATGAAATAAATTATTTATTAAACAACAATTAGCAAAGTTAATATGATATTAATCATGAAATTTGGCACCAAAGGTGGTACCATAATTTCCATTAATTACAATAGGGAATTCTGAATAAGTAAGCAAGCATTTACTCTATTAAAACATCTTGGCTCACTCACATTTTACTTGTTTTATACTAATTGGGCATCCCTCTATATAAAAATAATCTATCTAGCGTGGTACCAAACCTGGTACCCTAATTTCAATGCATTTCAATGGGAGATTCTGAGTAAGTAACCAAGCTTTTAATCTATTAAAACTATCTTGGCTCACTCACATTTGGCTTGTTTTATGCTAATTGGGCATCCCTCTATGTAAAAAAAATTAAATCTAGCATGAGCCAAATGATATTGATCATATAATATGGCATCAAACCTGGCACCCTAGCATCCATGCATTTCAATAGAAATTATGAATAAGTAACCAAGCTTTTAATCTATGAAAACCATCTTGGCTCACTCACATTTGGCTTGTTTTATGCTAATTTGGCATTCCTCTATATAAAAAATTAAATCTAGCCTGAGCCAAATGATATTGATCAGATAATATGGCACCAAACCTGGTACCCTAATTTCAATGCATTTCAATGGGAGATTCTGAATAAATAACCAAGCTTTTACTGTATTAAAACCATCTTGTCTCACTCACATTTGACTTATTTGACACTAATAGGGCATCCCTCTATATAAAAAAATTGTATCTAGCCTGAGCCAAATGATATTGATCATAAAATATTGTACCAAACCTGGTACCCTAATTTCCATGCATTTCAATGGGAAATTATGAACAAACAACCAAGCTTTTACTCTATATTAAAACCATCTTGGCTCACTCACTTTTGGCTTGTTTTATACTAATTGGGCATCCCTCTATATAAAAAAATGCAATCTAGCCTGAGCCAAATGATATTGATCATATAATATGGCACCAAACTTGGCACGCTATCATTCATGCATTTCAATGGAAACTTTCTGAATAAGAAAGCAAGCATTTCCTTTATTAAAACAATCGTGTCTCCCCCAGATTTAGTTTGTTTTCCAGTAATTGGATATCCCTCTATATGAAAAAGTATGGCACCCTAGCATCCATGCATTTCAATTGGAAACCCTGAAAAGGGAACCTTCTTTGCCTACTCACATTCGGCTTGTTTTATACTAATTGGGCATTCCTCTATATAAAAAAGTTAAATATAGCCTAAGCCAAATGATATTAATCATAAAATATGGCACCATGCTAGGTACCCTAATACATGCATTTTAAAGGAAATTCTGAATAAGGAATGGAGCATTCCTTCTATGAAAACCTTTTTGTCTCTTCCAGATTTTCTTCTGTTCTACTAATTGAGCATCCCACTATGGGAAAAAGTTGAATCTAGACTGAGCCAAATTATATTGATCATGATATTTGACACCATACTATCACCTAGATTACGAGTTTTGCGTTAGAGGCTGTGCAGTACTAACGAGCAGTTTATGCTCACTGCTCACTTACCTGCAGCGCCGGTATTACAAGTTTTTACAAACCAGACAAGAAGTGAGCTTTGAGAAAAATTTTGCTCATTACCGCACTCCAATACCAGCGCTGCTTACGTTAGCGGTGAGCTGGTGTAACGTGCTTGTGCACGATTTCCCCATAGGAATCAACAGGGAGAGCCGGCTGAAAAAAAGTCTAACACCTGCAATAAAGCAGCGTAAAACTCCCTAACGCAGCCCCATTGATTCCTATGTGGAAATAAAATTTATGTTTACACCTAACACCCTAACATGAACCCCGAGTCTAAAAACCCCTAATCTTACACTTATTAACCCCTAATCTGCCGCCCCCGACATCGCCGCCACCTACATTATATTATTAACCCCTAATCTGCCACTCCGGACACCGCCGCCACCTACATTATACTTATGAACCCCTAATCTGCTGCCCCCAACATCGCCGACACCTACATACTATTTATTAAGCCCTAATCTGCTGCCTCCAACGTCGCCGCCACTATAATAAACATATTAACCCCTAAACCGCCGCACTCCCGCATAGCAAACATTAGTTAAATATTATTAACCCCTAATCTGCCGTCCCTAACAGCACCGCCACCTACCTACATTTATTAACCCCTAATCTGCTGCCCCAACGTCGCCGCCACTATTCTAAATGTATTAACCCCTAAACCTAAGTCTAACCATAACCCCCACTAACTTAAATATAATTTAAATAAATCTAAATAAAATTACTATAATTAACTAAATTATTCCTATTTAAAACTAAATACTTACCTATAAAATAAACCCTAAGCTAGCTACAATATAACTAATAGTTACATTGTAGCTAGCTTAGGTTTTATTTTTATTTTACAGGCAAGTTTGTATTTATTTTAACTAGGTAGAATAGTTACTAAATATTTATTAACTATTTAATAAACTACCTAGCTAAAATAAAGACAAATTAACACTACACTATAATTAAATTCATTCCCTAAATTAAATACAATTAAATAAAATTAGCTAAAGTACAAAAAAAAAACCCACTGAATTACAGAAAATAATAAACAAATTACAAGATTTTTAAACTAATTACACCTAATCTAATCCCCCTAACAAAATAAAAAAGCCCCCCCAAAATAAAAAAACTACACTTCGGCCCGGTTGGATGATCTTCAAGGGCTTAGTGTTAGGTTTTATTAAGGGGGTATTGGGTGGGTTTTAGAGTAGGGTTGGTTGTGTGGGTGGTGGGTTTTAATGTTGCGGGGGATTTGTAATTTTTTTACAGGTAAAATAGCTGATTACTTTGGGGCAATGCACCGCTAAAGGCCTTTTTAAGGGCTATTTGTAATTTAGTGTAGGGTAGGGCTTTTTTTATTTTGGGAGGGCTTTTTTATTTTGTTAGGGAGATTAGATTAGGTGTAATTAGTTTAAAAATCTTGTAATTTGTTTATTATTTTCTGTAATTTAGTGGGGGGGGGGGTTGTACTTTAGCTAATTTTATTTAATTGTATTTAATTGTATTTAATTTAGGGAATTAAATTAATTATAGTGTAGTGTTAGGTGTTAGTGTAATTTAGGTTAGGTTTTATTTTACAGGTAAATTTGTCTTTATTTTAACTAGGTAGTTATTAAATAGTTAATAACTATTTAATAACTATTCTACCTAGTTAAAATAAATACAAACTTGCCTGTAAAATAAAAATAAACCCTAAGCTAGCTACAATGTAACTATTAGTTATATTGTAGCTAGCTTAGGGTTATTTTATAGGTAAGTATTTAGTTTTAAATAGGAATAATTTAGTTAATGATAGTTATTTTTATTTAGATGTATTTAAATTATATTTAAGTTAGGGGGTGTTAGGGTTAGGGTTAGACTTAGATTTAGGGGTTAATAACTTTAATATAGTGGCAACGACATTGGGGGCGGCAGATTAGGGGTTAATAAATGTAGGTAGGTGTCGACGATGTTAGGGACGGCAGATTAGGAGTTAAAGATTTGAATAACCCTCCAGGCCGACCAATTATATCAGGAATAAACTCCATAACCTCCAACTTATCACAATACATAGACAAATTTCTACAGAAATATGTAAAGACACTCCCTTCATTTCTTAAGAATTCCACACAGGTCCTCCAAATTCTTAATAACACAAAAATAAATGGTGATATACTCCTCACCACTTGCAATGTCACCTCCCTTTACACTAATATCGAACACGAACTAGGGCTTGAAGCCATCTCAAATTATTTAAGACAGGATAAGGATATTAATGAAGAACAAAGGGACTTCATTCTAGATAGCATTCGATTTATATTAGACAATAACACTTTTTCCTTCAATGGAAAAATGTATGTACAAACAAAAGGGACCGCTTTGGGCACCAGGTTTGCACCAAGCTACGCTAACCTGTTTATGGGGAACTGGGAGTCAGATTTCCTAGGTACTTGTAGTTTGGTGCAATACCTGGTGTCCTATAAGAGATACATAGATGATATATTGATCATTTGGAAGGGTAGTCACAAACTCCTGATGAACTTCTTCAGTGAAATTAATCGGAATAACAAAGGTCTCAGTTTTACTTATGAAATTAGCAAAGAAAAAATGTCCTTTCTGGATCTAGATATATAAATTGCCTCTGACCACTTCAACACAAAAACCTTCTTTAAAAAGGTTGACTCTAACAACTTTATACATGAAAACAGTTGCCATCATATAAAATGGAAAGAGAATATTCCAAAATTCCAATTCCTCAGAATAAGAAAAAAACTGTTCGAGAATAATAGAGTATGAGGAACAAGCTAGAATACTAAGTAAAAGGTTCTCTGATAGGGGTTATATGAAGCAGCTATTATAAGAGACATGGAACAAGTCAGACAAGTAGAAAGAGAAAACCTACTGCAGTACAAACAGAAAGAGAAACAATCAAAGAACAGTATGTCAAATTTTGAAGAGGGAGATCTGACGGTACCATGTATCACGAATTACAACGGTGACTACAGAAGAATAGAGAAAATAATAAACACTGGCACCTGGTCAGAGAGGACCCAATTATAACCTAAATTCATCTATAGACGCTCCAATAATCTAAAAATGATGCTAGCCCCCAGTGAGTTTAAAAACAAAAATATGAATGCACATACTGTACAAAAAGATCTGTTGGGAAATGACGTAAATGGCTTCTTCCCCTGTCATTGCTGTAGATCTTGCCACTATAGCTCTAAGCTTAAAGAATTCACGTCTAGTAACACCAAAGAAAAGGTTATGATTAAGGACACTATCAGATGCACAGATAGGGAGGTAATATACCTTATCCAATGCAGTTGTAAGAAACAGTACCTAGGAGAGACAACAAGGACACTCAGAGAGAGAATAAGGGAGCACCTATGGACCATAGAAAAGGGGAATAAAGATACACACCTTTATAGACATTTTAAAGATGCACATAATAACAGACTCAAAGACTTAACTTTCTGGGGAATCATTAAAGTTAAGGCCCACTGGAGAGGTGGTAACTTTGAAAATAAATTGCTAAAGAAGGAAGCTGAACTAATATACAGGATGAAAACCCTATACCCATTGGGTCTGAATTCTGAAATAGACGTGACACCCTTCATGTATGACTGATCTCCTAAACATATACAATAGTAATACATCTATTCATTACATATCAATATATGAACCCATAAAGTATTTTGTTCAGAGTAAAATTAGAACAAAAACAGCTATAACTCCCCTTAAAAAGTCTTAGAAAAAGTCTGACCCTGATATATAACCACTTATTCATGTCACAGAAAATCTTTATTATTTATAAATAGTGATGTAGCGAACTTAAAATTTTCGGTTCGCGAACCGCCATTGAATTCAATAGGCAGGCGAACTTTAAAACCTACAAGGACTCTTTCTGGCCACAATAGTGATGTAAAAGTTGTTTCAAGGTTACTAACACCTGGACTGTGGCATGCTGGAGGGGGATCCCTGGCAAAACTCCCATGTAAAATTACATAGTTTATGCAGAGTCTGCTTTTAACCCATAAAGGGCCTAAATCACCTAACATTCCCAAATTGTTTGCAATAACGTGCTTTAAAACATCAGTAATGATGTCGTATCTATCAGGTAGTGTAAGGGTTACGGCCGCATCACAGTGACAGAGCAAACTCCAAGTGTAACGCACTGCAATCAACCGCAAACAGTCCACTTGCAGAACCACGAGAGGTAGATTTGATAGATAGATACATAGATTACATAGCTCAATCGATGCAATATACATATGATCGATACACTGTACATAGCTCAATAGATGCAATATACATTTGATAGATACGAATTACATCGATCAATAGATGCAATATACATTTGATAGATACAAATGTTATCGAATCAAAGATGCAATATACATTTTATAGATACGAATGACATCAACCAAAATATGTAATATACATTTTATAGATATGAATTACATCGATCAAAAGATGCAATCTACATTTGATCGATACGTTTGATAGTTCGATCGATTTGATATATAAATAAATCAATTTGAAATATATATAATTTCCCTGACAGAGTATAACAATAAGACATGTGGTCTGTGACCCGTGGTGTGTAAAGTAGTACTATTCTTAACATTTTACTACAACCTGTTACTCCCCCTATCGGTTGAGGTTTATATGGCCTTCATTTTTGGAACCGGGAGATGGAAGAAGATGATTGTTCTGTCCTCCTACTTCAAATTTCTCAGAAACACAAGTGGCTGTCTCAAAACAATCCGGACAGAAGATAGATCGATCGATAGGATATATAGATATACATAGATTGATAGTTAGATAGAATTGATAGAAGAAAAATAGATAGATTTTTTAGATATATAATTACCCTGATAAAGTCTAATAATTAAACATGTGGTCTTGGACCCAACTAGGTTGTGTTAAGTAGTACTATTCTTCGCACTTTCAGCCCTGTAACTCCCCCTATTGGTGGAGGTCTATATGGCGGTTATGATTACCCTGACAAAGTATAACAACAAGACACGCGGTCTGGGACCCATGGTAATTTTGTTGTGTTAAGTAAAACTTTTCTTATCACTTGAATCCCTCTTACCCACCCTTTTGTTGGAGTTCTATATGGCCTGCATGATTAGCCTGACAAAGTATAATAAGAAAACATCTGGTCTGGGACCCATGGTAACTAGGTTGTGTTTAAGTAGTACTATTCTTAGAACTGTAATCCCTGTTACTCCCCCTATCAAGAGCGGTCTATATGGCCTGCATGATTACCCTGTCAAAGTATAACAACAAGACACACGGTGTTGGACCCATGGTAACTAGCTTGTGTTAATTAGTACTTTTCTTAGCACTTTAATCCCTGTTACCCCCCCCCCTATCGGGGGAGGTCTATATGGGCTGCCTGATTACCCTGAAAAAATATAATAATAAGACATGCGGTCTGGGACCCATGTTAACTAGGTTGTGTTTTAAGTAGTAGCATTCTTAGCACTTTAATCCCTGTAACTCCCCCTATTTGGGGAGGTCTATACGGCCTGGATGATTACACATACAAAATATAATAATAAGACATCTGCTCTGGGTCTTGGACCCATGGTAACTATGTTGTGTTAAGTAGTAATGTCCTTAGCATTTTAATAGCTGTTACTCACCCTATCGGTGGAGGTCTATATGGCCTGCATGATTACCCTTACAAAATATAACAAAACATGCGGTCTGGGACCCATGGTAACTAGTTTGTGTTAAGCAGTAATTTCCTTTGCATTTTAATACCTGTTAGGGGAGGTCTATATGGCCTGCATGATTACCCTTACAAAATATAATAACAAAACATGCGGTCTGGGACCCATGGTAACTAGGTTGTGTTAAGTATTACTCTTCTTAGCATTTTAATACCTGTTACTCACCCTATCGTGGGAGGTCTATACGGCCTGCATGATTACCCATACAAAATATAATAAGACATCTGCTCTGGGTCTGTGACCCATGGTAACTAGGTTGTGTTAATTAGTACTGTTCTTAGCATTTTAATACCTGTTACACCCTTTTGGGGGAGGTCTATATGGCCTGCATGATTACCCTGACAAAGTATAACAACAAGACACGAGGTGTGGGACCCATGGTAACTAGCTTGTGTTAATTAGTACTGTTCTTAGCATTTTAATACCTGTTACTCACCCTATCTGGGGAGGTCTATATGGCCTGCATGATTACCCTTACAAAATAGAATAACAAGACATGCGGTCTGGCACCCATGGTAACTAGGTTGTGTAAAGTAGTACTCTTCTTAGCATATTAATACCTGTTACTCACTCTATCGGGGGAGGTCTATATTGAGTGCATGATTACCCTAACAAAATATAATAATAAGACATATGCTCTAGGACCCATGGTAACTTTGTTTTAAGTAGTACTGTTCTTAGCATTTCAATACCTGTTACTCACCCTATTGGTGGAGTTCTATATGGCCTGCATGATTACCCTTACAAAATATAATAACAAAACATATGCTCTGGGACCCATGGTAACTAACTAGGTTGTGTTAAGTAGTACTGTTCTTAGCAGTTTAATACCTGTTACAACACCGAATGGTGGCAGGTCTATCTGGCCTTCATGATTAGCCGCACCCAAACCCAAAAAAAAGCCAAGCAGTCTTAGACTAACACCCATGGCTAACTCGGTTGTTTCAATTAGTACTATTCTTAGCACTTTCATCCCTCTTACTTTCAGGCCTCTTGGGGGTGGTCTACATGGCCATCATGATTAGCCAACAAAATACTACAATCCAACCTTTGCTCAGTCTTCATAGGCCCTTCATTGGCTGTATTTTGGTAGTACTGTTCTTATTATTTTAATACCTGATACAACACCGAATGGTGGCAGCTCTATATGGCCTGCATGATTAGCCGCACCCAAACCAAAAAAAGCCAAGCGGTCTTGGATTAACACCCATGGCTAACTCGGTTGTTTCAAGTAGTACTATTCTTCGCACTTTCATCTCATCATCCCTGTTACTTCCAGGACTCTCGGTGGTGGTCTACATGGCCATCATGATTAGCCTAACCAAATACTACAATACAACCTTGGCTCAGTCTTCATAAGGCCCTTCATTGGCTGTATTTTGGTAGTACTGTTCTTATTAGTTTAATAGCTGATACAACACCGAATGGTGGCAGCTCTACATGATTAGCCGCACCCAAAACAAAAATAAATCCAAGAGATCTTGGATTAACACCCATGGCTAACTCCGTTGTTTCAAGTAGTACTTTTCTTAGCACTTTCATGTCATCCCTGTTACTTCCAGGACTCTCGGTGGTGGCCTACATGGCCATCATGATTAGCCAAACCAAATACCAACCTTGGCTCAGTCTTCATAAGGCCCTTCATTGGCTGTATTTTGGTAGTTCTGTTCTTATTAGTTTAATAGATGATACAACACCGAATGGTGGCAGCTCTATATGGCCTGCATGATTAGCCACACCCAAAACAAAAATAAAGCCAAGCAGTCTTGGATTAACACCCATGGCTAACTCGGTTGTTTCAAGTAGTACTATTCTTAGCACTTTCATCTCATCATCCCTTTTACTTCCAGGACTCTCGGTGGTGGTCTACATGGCCATCATGGTTAGCCTAACCAAATACTACAATCCAACCTTGGCTCAGTCTTCATAAGGCCCTTCATTGGCTGTATTTTGGTAGTACTGTTCTTATTAGTTTAATAGCTGATACAAAACCGAATGGTGGCAGCTCTATATGGCTTGCATGATTAGCCGCACCCAAAACAAAAATAAAGCCAAGAGGTCTTGGATTAACACCCATGGCTAACTCGGTTGTTTCAAGTAGTACTATTCTTAGAACTTTCATGTCATCCGTTTTACTTCCAGGACTCTCGGTGGTGGTCTACATGGCCATCATGATTAGACAAACCAAATACTACAATACAACCTTGGCTCAGTCTTCATAAGGCCCTTCATTGGCTGTATTTTGGTAGTACTGTTCTTATTAGTTTAATAGCTGATACAACACCGAATGGTGGCAGCTCTATATGGCCTGCATGATTAGCCGCACCCAAAACAAAAATAAAGCCAAGAGGTCTTGGATTAACACCCATGGCTAACTCGGTTGTTTCAAGTAGTACTATTCTTAGCACTTTCATGTCATCCCTGTTACTTCCAGGACTCTCGGTGGTGGTCTACATGGCCATCATGATTAGCCAAACCAAATACTACAATACAACCTTGGCTCAGTCTTCATAAGGCCCTTCATTGGCTGTATTTTGGTAGTTCTGTTCTTATTAGTTTAATAGATGATACAACACCGAATGGTGGCAGCTCTATATGGCCTGCATGATTAGCCGCACCCAAAGTCCAAAAAAAGCCAAGCGGTCTTGCACTAACACCCATGGCTAACTCTTTGTTTTCAAGTTGTACTATTCTTAGCACTTTCATCTCATCCCTTACTTCCATGCCTCTCGGGGGTGGTCTACATGTCCATCATGATTACCCTCACCAAAATATAACAACAATACGTGCGTGCAGGGAACCATGGTAAGGTTACTTCCTTTCGCAAAATCGAGTATAACAGTTGCAGGCAGAGGTTCTGACCCTGCATTATGGCTGCACCTCTCCCTAAAAGAGGCATGCGTTACAGAGTCTGTGGGCATGTATGCAAAGAGCTGGCCTGCCTAAAAGGAGCAGCAAGGCAGTACAGGTCGTTCTCCTTCAGCCGTTTTATACGCTGTCCCACGGCCACAACCCTCAACAGCCACAACAGAATGAAACACCACATATGCCATCCTTTTGAACAATAGAGTACAGGTATGGCATTGATTTTAGTTACACTGCGATATTTATTATGAACCGTGAAATTGAAAACAAAAACAAGATTGGACACCCAGTACAGTACAGGTCGTTCTCCTTCGGCCTTTTTAGAAGAGTGTTCCGGACCCTCAAGAAAAACAACAGCAGGAAAGAGGACATATGGCATCCTTTTGAACAATAGAGTACAGGTACATCATTGATTTTAGAAACCAAGAGATAATTTTTGGCAAATGGGAAATAGAAAAAAACATTCATTGGACACCCAGTACACTTCTTTATCCTTAGGCCTTTTTATAAGAGGGTCCCGGACCCTCAACAGAAACGACAGCAGTAAAGAGGACAAATGGCATCCTTTTGAACAATAGATGACAGGTAAGGCATTGATTTTATAAACCCATAGATAATTTTTTTTTGCAACTGTGAAATAAAAAAAAACATTGATTGGACACCCAGTACACTTCTTTCTCCTTAGGCCTTTTTATAAGAGGGTCCCGGAGCCTCAACAGAAACAACAGCATGAAAGAGGACATATGCCATCCCTTTGAACAATTGATTACAGTTAAGGCATTGATTTTAGAATCCCTGAGATAATTTATATGAACAGGGAAATAGAAAAAAAAAATGATTGGACACCCAGTACACTTCTTTCTCCTTAGGCCTTTTTATAAGAGGGTCCCAGACCCTCAACAGAAACGACAGCAGGAAAGAGGACATATGGCATCCTTTTGAACAATTGATTACAGTTAAGGCATTGATTTTAGAATCCCTGAGATAATTTATATGAACAGGGAAATAGAAAAAAAACATTGATTGGGCACCCAGTACACTTCTTTATCCTTAGGCCTTTTTATAAGAGGGTCCCGGAGCCTCAACAGAAACAACAGCATGAAAGAGGACATATGGCATCCTTTTGAACAATTGATTACAGTTAAGGCATTGATTTTAGAATCCCTGAGATAATTTATATGAACAGGGAAATAGAAAAAAACATTGATTGGATACCCAGTACACTTCTTTATCCTTAGGCCTTTTTATAAGAGGGTCCCGGAGCCTCAACAGAAACAACAGCATGAAAGAGGACATATGGCATCCTTTTGAACAATTGATTACAGGTAAGGCATTGATTTTAGAATCCCTGAGATAATTTATATGAACAGGGAAATAGAAAAAAACATTGATTGGACACCCAGTACACTTCTTTATCCTTAGGCCTTTTTATAAGAGGGTCCCAGATCCTCAACCGAAACAACAGCATGAAAGAGGACCTATGGCATCCTTTTGAACAATTAATTACAGGTAAGGCATTGATTTAAGAATCCCTGAGATAATTTATATGAAGCGGGAAATAGAAAAAAACATTGATTGGACACCCAGTACACTTCTTTATCCTTAGGCTTTTTTATAAGAGGGTCCCGGAGCCTCAACAGAAACAACAGCATGAAAGAGGACATATGGCATCCTTTTGAACAATTGATTACAGGTAAGGCATTGATTTTAGAATCCCTGAGATAATTTATATGAACAGGGAAATAGAAAAAAAAATTGATTGGACACCCAGTACACTTCTTTATCCTTAGGCCTTTTTATAAGAGGGTCCCAGATCCTCAACCGAAACAACAGCGGGAAAGAGGACATATGGCATCCTTTTGAACAATTAATTACAGGTAAGGCATTGATTTAAGAATCCCTGAGATAATTTATATGAACCGGGAAATAGAAAAAAACATTGATTGGACACCCAGTACACTTCTTTATCCTTAGGCCTTTTTATAAGAGGGTCCCGGAGCCTCAACAGAAACAACAGCATGAAAGAGGACATATGGCATCCTTTTGAACAATTGATTACAGGTAAGGCATTGATTTTAGAATCCCTGAGATAATTTATATGAACAGGGAAATAGAAAAAAAAATTGATTGGACACCCAGTACACTTCTTTCTCCTTAGGCCTTTTTATAAGAGGGTCCCGGAGCCTCAACAGAAACAACAGCATGAAAGAGGACATATGGCATCCTTTTGAACAATTAATTACAGGTAAGGCATTGATTTAAGAATCCCTGAGATAATTTATATGAACCGGGAAATAGAAAAAAACATTGATTGGACACCCAGTACACTTCTTTATCCTTAGGACTTTTTAGCAGAGGGTCCAGGACCATCAACAGAAACAACTGCAGGAAAGAGGACATATGGCATCCTTTTGAACAATAGATGACAGGTAAGGCATTGATTTTAGAAACCCAGAGCTAATTTGTTGCAACTGGCAAATAAAAAAAAAAACATTGATTGGACACCCAGTACACTTATTTATCCTTTTGCCTTGTTATAAGAGGGTCCCGGACCCTCAACAAAAACAAGAGCTGGGAGCTGGGCATAGGAGTACAAGGAAGTGTGACAATAATAATGTGAAGGGGAAGATTGCGGAGTTGTGGCATTTTGAATTTGTTATCGTGGGAAATACTTGCAATGACCTTGCTCTGGTGAATCCATATCGCAAATGTCTTTTTTAAGGCACTGTTTGTCTATTTTTTGAATATCAGCATTTGGTAAATGAAGCGTGACTTAAGGCTGGTGAGAACCGACCTTTCTTCTGGCTGTTTGAAAATGTTGTGGCTCTGGACAAACATGTGAATAAGGGGACATCTCCATATTCTGCATCGCAACCCCTTTGATGATTGACGCTAAAAATGTGTCACCTGCAAGCAGAGATCGTTACTTCTGTCTGAATCTTCCTGGTATGGACAGGCCACTGTTTCCCACAGCAAGTCATAAGCTTGAACTACAAGATTGTCTTGAGTATGGTAGGAAATCATAGTTTATTAAAGTCTGTACTATCACCACAAAAGCTGAACTTCTTGAAGCAATGAAAATGCCAGCAATTTCCTGTGCTTATGGATGACAAGGAGGACGTCCTGTCGTGCACAGAGATGGAGATGATTTTTGGTTTCCCTGTACACAACACAGAGATGTCTCCAACATCACCATAAACACAAGACACCGACTCTTGGGAAGTTCCTGGTGTGTTCCGGTAGCCATCTCTTTGCGCCCCGAAAGGAATACTTTATCAGTCTTTTTGTATACATTTGACATCAGATTTGGAGACTGTGGTGACGCACATTTTATTTACTGTTGTGCAAGCTGTGGCAATTTCAATTGGCATTAAAAAGTAAGATTTGGAGAGGTGACGCACATTTTATGCCCGCTGTGGCAATTGCAATTTGCAGTGAAAAGAATCTGCTAACAACCACTACCTAGGACCACGCCTGACTCCTGGATCCGACACTGCGGATCAGGTCCGCAAGACCTCGCTAAATGCGGAGAGCAATACGCTCTCCACATTTAACATTGCACCAGCAGCTCACAAGAGCTGCTGGTGCAACGCCGCCCCCTGCTGACTCGCGGCCAATCGGCCGCCAGCAGGGAGCTGTCAATCAACCCAATCGTATTCGATCGGGTTGATTTCCGGCGGTTCCTGTCCGCCTGCTCAGAGCAGGCGGACAGGGTTATGAAGCAGCGGTCTTTAGACCGCTGCTTCATAACTTGTGTTTCTGGCGAGTCTGAAGACTCGCCAGAAACACGGCCCTTCAAGCTCCATACGGAGCTTGATAAATGGGCCTGCTGAAGTCATGCTTCAGTTAGTAACTCAAGTTAAATTAAATTAAAAAATTTTTTTTTATTATTATGCTCAGCAGATTCAAAACATACCATTCTTCTAGTCATATCACACGACATGTCAAAATGCTGCATGGAAAATGGCAGTGTGCAAAGTCATAATCTTAGTGAACCTATAAGTGCATTAAATTTTCTAAAATAAACAAAAATACTGAGAGAAAAAAAAAAAAAGGAAAGAGGACATATGGCATCATTTTGAACAATAGATTACATTTAAGGCATTGATTTTAGAAACCCAGAGATAATTTAATGCAACCGGGAAATCTAAAAAAAACATTGATTAGACACCCAGTACACATATTTATCCTTAGGCCTTTTTAGCAGAGGCTCCAGGACCCTCAACAAAACCAGCAGCAGGAAAGAGGACATATGGCATCCTTTGGAATAATAGATTACAGGAAAGGCATTGATTTTAGAAACCCATAGATAATTTGTTGCAACCGGGAAATCTAAAAAAACATTGATTAGACACCCAGTACACTTATTTATCCTTAGGCCTTTTTAGCAGAGGCTCCAGGACCCTCAACAAAACCAGCAGCAGGAAAGAGGACATCTGGCATCCGATTGAAAAATAGATTACAGGAAAGGCATTGATTTTAGAAACCCGGAGATAATTTGTTGCAACCGGGAAATCTAAAAAAACATTGATTAGACACCCAGTACACTTAATTATCCTTAGGCCTTTTTATAAGAGGGTTCCAGAGCCTCAACAAAAACAGCAGCAGGAAAGAGGACATATGGCATCCTTTGGAATAATAGATTACAGGAAAGGCATTGATTTTAGAAACCCAGAGATAATTTGTTGCAACCGGGAAATCTAAAAAAAACATAGATTAGACACCCAGTACACTTATTTATCCTTAGGCCTTTTTAGCAGAGGCTCCAGGACCCTCAACAAAACCGGCAGCAGGAAAGATGACATATGGCATCCTTTTGAATAATAGATTACAGGAAAGGCATTGATTTTAGAAACCCAGAGATAATTTGTTGCAACCGTGAAATCTAAAAAACATTGATTAGACACCCAGTACACTTATTTATCCTTAGGCCTTTTTAGCAGAGGCTCCAGGACCCTCAACAAAATCAGCAGCAGGAAAGAGGACATATGGCATCCTTTTGAAAATTAGATTACAGGAAAGGCATTGATTTTAGAAACCCGGAGATAATTTGTTGCAACCGGGAATTTGAATCAAACAAATGATTCGATGGACACCCAGTACACTTCTTTCTCCTTAGGCCTTTTTATAAGAGGGTCCAGGACCCTCAAACAAAACATCAGCAGGAAAGAGGACATATGGCATCCTTTTGAACAATAGAGTACAGGTACAGCATTGATTTTACAAACCCAGAGATAATTTTGGGCAAATGGGAAATAGAAAAAAACATTGAGTGGACACCCAGTACACTTCTTTCTCCTTAGGCCTTTTTATAAGAGGGTCCAGGACCCTCAAACAAAACACCAGCAGGAAAGAGGACATATGGCATCATTTTGAACAATAGAGTACAGGTACAGCATTGATTTTACAAACCCAGAGATAATTTTGGACAAATGGGAAATAGAAAAAAACATTGAGCGGACACCCAGTACACTTCTTTATCCTTAGGCCTTTTTATAAGAGGGTCCTGGACCCTCAAACAAAACACCAGCAGGAAAGAGGACATATGGCATCCTTTTGAACAATAGAGTACAGGTACAGCATTGATTTTACAAACCCAGAGATAATTTTGGGCAAATGGGAAATAGAAAAAAACATTGAGTGGACACCCAGTACACCTCTTTCTCCTTAGGCCTTTTTATAAGAGGGTCCAGGACCCTCAAACAAAACACCAGCAGGAAAGAGGACATATGGCATCCTTTTGAACAATAGAGTACAGGTACAGCATTGATTTTACAAACCCAGAGATAATTTTGGGCAAATGGGAAATAGAAAAATACATTGAGTGGACACCCAGTACACTTCTTTCTCCTTAGGCCTTTTTATAAGAGGGTCCAGGACCCTCAAAAAAAAAACACCAGCAGGAAAGAGAACATATGGCATCCTTTTGAACAATAGAGTACTGGTACAGCATTGATTTTAGAAACCCAGAGATAATTGTTTGGAAAAGTGAAATTGCCCAAAAAACCATGCTTGGACACCCACTCCAGGTCGTTCTCCTTCAGCCTTTTTATAAGAGGGTCCAGCACCCTCAACAGAAACAACTGCAGGAAACACCACCACATATGCCATCCTTTTGCACAAGCGAGTACAGGTATGGCATCCATTTTAGAAACCCGGAGATAATTGAGAGGAACCGGGAACCTTTTTCTAAAAATTTGCTGGGGCACCCATTACAGGTTGTTCTCCTTCAGCCTTTTTATACCATGGGCCACAACCCGCAACAGGCACAACAGCATGAAACACCACATATGCCACCCTTTTGCACAATAGAGTACAGGTATGGCATAGATGGAACACAGAGATAATTTATAGCAACCAAGAGACGGATAAAGATGCTTGGTCGGTCCTCCTCCTTCAAATTTGTGGCAATTCGCGTTCAATTTAATGGTCCACCAGATATGAGTGGTGTGCTAAGTTGTACTATTCGTAACAGTTTAATCACTGTTATGTGCCTTATTTTTTTTATTTGAGTTTTGTACCCACAGAGCAGCAGCAGAGGCCAGAAAAATTAGGAATGTACAAATGACTGAAAAATGTGGGTATTGTTGTAGCAACTGCTGTAGCAGCGGCCAGAAAAATTGATGTTTGTAAAACATTTATAAAGTGCCCTAAAAGCTTGTGGCTTGAACACTAGTTGTTGGCGGATAAGTCAAGCAAGTCCTCCGGCTTTATAACAAACAAAAAAGGCCAGCCTGTGTACCAGTTGTAGCCCAAGCCAGCTCATCTCATCATCAGGCCTTTTTTATTCAAATGTATCGCCCAATGTCAGTCCCTTCGGGATCCATCCCTCATTCATTTTTATAAAAGTGAGATAGTCAAGGCTTTTTTGACCTAGGCGACTTCTCTTCTCAGTGACAAAACCTCCTGCTGCACTGAAAGTCCTTTCGGACAGGACACTTGAAGCGGGGCAGGCCAGAAGTTCCATTGCAAATTGGGATAGCTCAGGCCACAAGTCAAGCCTGCACACCCAGTAGTCAAGGGGTCCTTCGCTCCTGAGAGTGTCGAGATCCGCAGTTAAAGCTAGGTAGTCTGCTACCTGTCGGTTGAGTCTTTCTCTAAGGCTGGATCCCGAAATGCTCTGATGATGCATGGGAGTTAAAAAGGTATGCATGTCCTCCATCAACAAGACGTCAGGAAAGCATCCTGTCCTTGCCGCCGTGGTCGTGGGAGGAGGAGGAATTATTTCATCTCTTCCCCTGATACATTCCCGTGGTGCTGTGACATCACCCTTATACGCTGTGTAAAGCATAGTTTTTAATTTATTCTTAAAATGCTCCATCCTTTCCGACTTGCGGGAATTTGGTAACATTTCAGGCACTTTATGCTTATACCAGGGGTCGAGGAGCGTGGACACCCAGTACAGGTCGTTCTCCTTCAGCTTTTTTATACGAGGGTCCCTCAACAGGCACGACAGCATGAAATAACCCATTTGAACAAGGTTGGATGCCGAGCTAATCATGTCCCGTTCCTCGTCCTCACTGATCTCACTGAGGGTATCTTCTTCCCCCCAGCCACGTACAACACCACGGGTACCAGAGAGGTGACAACGAGCACCCTGGGATGCCTGTTGTGCTCTGTCTTCCTCCTCCTCCTCCTCCTCCTCAAAGCCACATTCCTCCTCTGAATCCTCTTCCTCACAATCCTCTTCCTGTGGTGCCGCAGGTCCAGCAAGCGATGCTGATAAGGCTGTTTGTGGGGGTGATGGACACCACAACTCTTCCTCTTCACGCTCATCTACTGCCTGATCCAGCACTCTTCGCAGGGCACGCTCCAGGAAGAAAACAAATGGTATGATGTCGCTGATGGTGCCTTCGGTGCGACTGACAAGGTTTGTCACCTCCTCAAAAGGACGCATCAGCCTACAGGCATTGCGCATAAGCGTCCAGTAATTTGGCAAAAATATCCCCAGCTCCCCAGAGACTGGCCTAGCACCCCGGTTATACAAATACTCATTAACAGCTTTTTCTTGTTGGAGCAGGCGGTCAAACATTAGGAGTGTTGAATTCCACCGTGTCGGGCTGTCGCAAATCAAGCGCCTCACTGGCAGGTTGTTTCGACGCTGGATATCGGACAAGTGCGCCATGGCCGTGTAGGAACGCCTGAAATGGCCACACACCTTCCTGGCCTGCTTCAGGATGTCCTGTAAGCCTGGGTACTTATGGACAAATTGTTGTACAATTAGATTACACACATGTGCCATGCACGGCACATGTGTCAACTTGCCCAATTTCAATGCCGCCACCAAATTACTTCCATTGTCAGAAACAACCTTGCCAATCTCCAGTTGGTGCGGAGTCAGCCACTGATCCACCTGTGCGTTCAGGGCGGTCAGGAGTGCTGGTGCGGTGTGACTCTCCGCTTTCAGGCAAGTCAACCCCAAGACGGCGTGACACTGCCGTACCCGGGATGTAGCATAGTACCTGGGGAGCTGGGGGGGTGCCATAGATGTGGAGCAAGACGCCGAAGTTGAAGAGGACTCAGCCGAGGAAGAGGTTATGGAAGAGGATGGAGTAGGAGGAGTAGAGGAGGTAGCAGCAGGCCTGCCTGCAAGTTGTGGCGGTGTCACCAACTCTTCTGCAGAGCCACGCATTCCATGCTTGTCAGAAGTCAGCAGGTTTACCCAATGCGCAGTGTAGGTGATATACCTGCCCTGACCATGCTTTGCAGACCAGCTATCCGTGGTCATATGGACCCTTGCCCCAACGCTGTGTGCCAGACATGCCATAACTTCCTTTCTCACAACAGAGTACAGGTTTGGGATTGCCTTTTGTGAAAAGAAATTTCTGCCAGGTACCTTCCACTGCGGTGTCCCAATAGATACAATTTTTTTGAAAGCATCAGACTCCACCAGCTTGTATGGTAAAAGCTGGCGGGCTAAGAGTTCAGACAAGCCAGCTGTCAGACGCCGGGCAAGGGGGTGACTTTGAGAAATTGGCTTCTTACGCTCAAACATGTCCTTGACAGACACCTGACTGTGGGCAGATGACCAGTAACTGCTACGTAAGAGAGACTGAGTGGAGGATGGTTGAGAGGGGGCAAGGAGGACAGCACTGGTTGACGTGGCTGAAGATACTGGAGCAGGAGGAGGAGGGCGGCTTTCACTTTGTATACTGCTTCTACTCATGTGTTCTTCCCATCGGCCTTTGTGATGGGAGAGCATGTGCCTTCGCAAAGCAGTTGTACCTAGGTGACTGTTGGACTTCCCACGACTCAGTTTCTTTTGGCACAGGTTGCAAATGGCATCGCTGTTGTCTGAGGCAGACACACAAAAAAAATGTTACACTGCTGAGCTCTGCGATGAAGGCATTCTGTTGGTGGCAACAGCATGCGTTGATGGGCGTCGGCGTGCTGTCTGGCTGACCCCGGGTGCCAATGCATGCTGTCTGACTGTGCCACTAGCTCCTGGAGACGACCTCCCTATGCTTCCAAATCGTCTCCTCCTCCTCCTCTCTGTCTCCCCATCTGAACTTTCCCCCTCTTCTTCTTCTCTTCTAGCAGGCACCCACGTGACATCCACCGACACATCATCATCAACCGCTTCACTTGTATCTGACACATCAAAAAAGGAAGCAGCAGCGGGTACAGCATCATCATCCTCACACCGTACCTCCATGTCGGTAATGCTGCCTGACTGAGACTGATCACTATTATCTACATCCTCTGTCAATGATGGTTGCGCATCACTCATTTCTTCCAACTGATGTGTCAATAACTCCTGTGACAGATCAAGTGAAGCGGCTGTGGTGCTAGTGTTGGTAGTGGCAACAGGCGGGCGAGTGGCACTGGTCACTTGAGACCTGCCCAAAGCACAGCTGGACGTAGATGGTGCGTCAAGGTTAGGAGGACTAGCAGCAGAAGCTGAAGAAGATTGGGTGTCCTGTGTTAGCCATTCAACTAGGTCCTCCTCAGAACTTTTCGCGTCCCCCCTGGCACCCGGCATCTGAACAATGTGCATATTTGTAGGGTCTAAAGGAATCACAGCACCAAGACCACGACCAAGGAACCTGTGGGGTGACCTGCCTCTGCCTGTCATTTTTTTTAAAATGGACACTAACAATACTATTACACCAATTATATGAGTGGTGGCACTGTGCAAGTGGGCACAGTATACGCTGTGAGACTGACAACAACAAAAAAGACAGATGTTTTAAAAATCACAAATTGTTAATTTTTTAAAATATTAAAAGTACTGTGACAACAAATATGATTGTTGGCACTAGTTGGCAAATGGGCATGTCTGGCACACACGCTGGGAGAAAGGAAACTGCAATTTAATGGCACTAGGAGACTGAAGAATCACAGTCAAAACAGTTATGATTAACAAAAATTCCAATCCTGTTACAATAAATATGATTGGTGGCACTAATTTGGCTAGTTGGGACTGGCACACAGGCAGGCAGGATGAAAATGCAATTCAAGGGCACTAGTAGACTGCAGATTGACAGTCAAAACAGTGATGATTGACAATTTTTGCAATACTGTTAAAAGAAATATGATTGCTGGGAATAACTGGCTAGGTGGGCCTGGCACACAGGCTGCAAGGCAGGAGGAAAGTGCAATTCAATCGCACGAGCAAACTGAGGATTCAGAACAACAATTACCAAGAATTTTAATTTTTAATTATTAAGAATACTGTGACAACAAATATGATTGGTGTAAATATTTTGAAAGTAGGCCTGGCACACAGGCTGGCAGGCAGGAGAAAAGTGCAATTCAATGGCACTAGCAAACTGAGGATTAAGAACAACAATCAACATTTTTTTAATTTTAATTAGTAACAATACTGTGACAACAATTATGATTGGTGTAAATAGTTGGCAAGACGGCCGGGCACACAGGCTGGCAGGCAGGAGGTAAATGCAATTCAAGGAAACTAGGAGACTGAATACTGACAGTCAAAAAAGTGATGATTGACAATTTTTGCAATACTGTTAAAAGAAATATGATTGCTGGGAATAATTGGCTAGGTGGGCCTGGCACACAGGCTGCAAGGCAGGAGGAAAGTGCAATTCAATGGCACGAGCAAACTGAGGATTCAGAACAACAATTACCAAAAATTTAAATTTTTAATTATTAAGAATACTGTGACAACAAATATGATTGGTGTAAATATTTTGAAAGTCGACCTGGCACGCAGGCTGGCAGGCAGGAGAAAAGTGCAATTCAATGGCACTAGCAAACTGAGGATTAAGAACAACAATCAAAAATGTTTTAATTAGTAACAATACTGTGACAACAATTATGATTGGTGTAAATAGTTGGCAAGACGGCCGGGCACACAGGCTGGCAGGCAGGAGGTAAATGCAATTCAAGGACACTAGGAGACTGAATACTGACAGTCAAAAAAGTGATGATTGACAATTTTTGCAATACTGTTAAAAGAATTGCTGGGAATAATTGGCTAGGTGGGCCTGGCACACAGGCTGCAAGGCAGGAGGAAAGTGCAATTCAATGGCACAAGCAAACTGAGGATTCAGAACAACTATTACCAAGAATTTTAATTTTTAATTATTAAGAATACTGTGACAACAAATATGATTGGTGTAAATATTTTGAAAGTCGGCCTGGCACACAGGCTGCCAGGCAGGAGGAAAATGCAATTCAATGGCACTTGGAGACTGAATACTGACAGTCAAAAAAGTGATGATTGACAATTTTTGCAATACTGTTAAAAGAAATATGATTGTTGGGAATAATTGGCTAGGTGGGCCTGGCACACAGGCTGCAAGGCAGGAGGAAAGTGCAATTCATTGGCACGAGCAAACTGAGGATTCAGAACAACAATTACCAAGAATTTTAATTTTTAATTATTAAGAATACTGTGACAACAAATATGATTGGTGTAAATATTTTGAAAGTCGGCCTGGCACACAGGCTGGCAGGCAGGAGAAAAGTCCAATTCAATGGCACGAGCAAACTGAGGATTCAGAACAATCAAATTTTTTTTAATTTTAATTAGTAACAATACTGTGACAACAATTATGATTGGTGTAAATAGTTGGCAAGACGGCCTGGCACACAGGCTGGCAGGCAGGAGGTAAATGCAATTCAAGGACACTAGGAGACTGAATACTGACAGTCAAAACAGTGATGATTGACAATTTTTGCAATACTGTTAAAAGAAATATGATTGCTGGGAATAATTGGCTAGGTGGGCCTGGCACACAGGCTGCAAGGCAGGAGGAAAGTGCAATTCAATGGCACGAGCAAACTGAGGATTCAGAACAACAATTACCAAAAATTTTAATTTTTAATTATTAAGAATACTGTGACAACAAATATGATTGGTGTAAATATTTTGAAAGTAGGCCTGGCACACAGGCTGGCAGGCAGGAGAAAAGTGCAATTCAATGGCACTAGCAAACTGAGGATTAAGAACAACAATCAATTTTTTTTAATTAGTAACAATACTGTGACAACAATTATGATTGGTGTAAATAGTTGGCAAGACGGCCGGGCACACAGGCTGGCAGGCAGGAGGTAAATGTAATTCAAGGACACTAGGAGACTGAATACTGACAGTCAAAAAAGTGATGATTGACAATTTTTGCAATACTGTTAAAAAGAATTGCTGGGAATAATTGGCTAGGTGGGCCTGGCACACAGGCTGCAAGGCAGGAGGAAAGTGCAATTCAATGGCACGAGCAAACTGAGGATTCAGAACAACTATTACCAAAAATTTTAATTTTTAATTATTAAGAATACTGTGACAACAAATATGATTGGTGTAAATATTTTGAAAGTCGGCCTGGCACACAGGCTGCCAGGCAGGAGGAAAATGCAATTCAATGGCACTTGGAGACTGAATACTGACAGTCAAAAAAGTGATGATTGACAATTTTTGCAATACTGTTAAAAGAAATATGATTGTTGGGAATAATTGGCTAGGTGGGCCTGGCACACAGGCTGCAAGGCAGGAGGAAAGTGCAATTCATTGGCACGAGCAAACTGAGGATTCAGAACAACAATTACCAAGAATTTAAATTTTTAATTATTAAGAATACTGTGACAACAAATATGATTGGTGTAAATATTTTGAAAGTCGGCCTGGCACACAGGCTGGCAGGCAGGAGAAAAGTGCAATTCAATGGCACGAGCAAACTGAGGATTCAGAACAATCAAATTTTTTTTAATTTTAATTAGTAACAATACTGTGACAACAATTATGATTGGTGTAAATAGTTGGCAAGACGGCCTGGCACACAGGCTGGCAGGCAGGAGGTAAATGCAATTCAAGGACACTAGGAGACTGAATACTGACAGTCAAAACAGTGATGATTGACAATTTTTGCAATACTGTTAAAAGAAATATGATTGCTGGGAATAATTGGCTAGGTGGGCCTGGCACACAGGCTGCAAGGCAGGAGGAAAGTGCAATTCAATGGCACGAGCAAACTGAGGATTCAGAACAACAATTACAAAAATTTAATTTTTTAATTATTAAGAATACTGTGACAACAAATATGATTGGTGTAAATATTTTGAAAGTAGGCCTGGCACACAGGCTGGCAGGCAGGAGAAAAGTGCAATTCAATGGCACTAGCAAACTGAGGATTAAGAACAACAATCAATTTTTTTTTAATTAGTAACAATACTGTGACAACAATTATGATTGGTGTAAATAGTTGGCAAGACGGCCGGGCACACAGGCTGGCAGGCAGGAGGTAAATGCAATTCAAGGACACTAGGAGACTGAATACTGACAGTCAAAAAAGTGATGATTGACAATTTTTGCAATACTGTTACAAGAATTGCTGGGAATAATTGGCTAGGTGGGCCTGGCACACAGGCTGCAAGGCAGGAGGAAAGTGCAATTCAATGGCACGAGCAAACTGAGGATTCAGAACAACTATTACCAAAATTTTTAATTTTTAATTATTAAGAATACTGTGACAACAAATATGATTGGTGTAAATATTTTGAAAGTCGGCCTGGCACACAGGCTGCCAGGCAGGAGGAAAATGCAATTCAATGGCACTTGGAGACTGAATACTGACAGTCAAAAAAGTGATGATTGACAATTTTTGCAATACTGTTAAAAGAAATATGATTGTTGGGAATAATTGGCTAGGTGGGCCTGGCACACACGCTGCAAGGCAGGAAGAAAGTGCAATTCAATGGCACGAGCAAACTGAGGATTCAGAACAACAATTACCAAGAATTTTAATTTTTAATTATTAAGAAAACTGTGACAACAAATATGATTGGTGTAAATATTTTGAAAGTCGGCCTGGCACACAGGCTGGCAGGCAGGAGAAAAGTGCAATTCAATGGCACGAGCAAACTGAGGATTCAGAACAACAATCAAATTTTTTTTAATTTTAATTAGTAACAATACTGTGACAGCAATTATGATTGGTGTAAATAGTTGGCAAGACGGCCTGGCACACAGGCTGGCAGGCAGGAGGTAAATGCAATTCAAGGACACTAGGAGACTGAATACTGACAGTCAAAACAGTGATGATTGACAATTTTTGCAATACTGTTAAAAGAAATATGATTGCTGGGAATAATTGGCTAGGTGGGCCTGGCACACAGGCTGCAAGGCAGGAGGAAAGTGCAATTCAATGGCACGAGCAAACTGAGGATTCAGAACAACAATTACAAAAATTTAATTTTTTAATTATTAAGAATACTGTGACAACAAATATGATTGGTGTAAATATTTTGAAAGTAGGCCTGGCATACAGGCTGGCTGGCAGGAGAAAAGTGCAATTCAATGGCACTAGCAAACTGAGGATTAAGAACAACAATCAAATTTTTTTTAATTTTAATTAGTAACAATACTGTGACAACAATTATGATTGGTGTAAATAGTTGGCAAGACGGCCGGGCACACAGGCTGGCAGGCAGGAGGTAAATGCAATTCAAGGACACTAGGAGACTGAATACTGACAGTCAAAAAAGTGATGATTGACAATTTTTGCAATACTGTTAAAAGAAATATGATTGCTGGGAATAATTGGCTAGGTGGGCCTGGCACACAGGCTGCAAGGCAGGATGAAAGTGCAATTCAATGGCACTAGCAAACTGAGGATTCAGAACATCTATTACCAAAAATTTTAATTTTTATTTATTAAGAATACTGTGACAACAAATATGATTGGTGTAAATATTTTGAAAGTCGGCCGGGCACACAGGCTGCCAGGCAGGAGGAAAATGCAATTCAATGGCACTAGGAGACTGAATACTGACAGTCAAAAAAGTGATGATTGACAATTTTTGCAATACTGTTAAAAGAAATATGATTGTTGGGAATAATTGGCTAGGTGGGCCTGGCACACAGGCTGCAAGGCAGGAGGAAAGTGCAATTCAATGGCACGAGCAAACTGAGGATTCAGAACAACAATTACCAAAAATTTTAATTTTTTATTATTAAGAATACTGTGACAACAAATATGATTGGTGTAAATATTTTGAAAGTAGGCCTGGCACACAGGCTGGCTGGCAGGAGAAAAGTGCAATTCAATGGCACTAGCAAACTGAGGATTAAGAACAACAATCAAATTTTTTTTTAATTTTAATTAGTAACAATACTGTGACAACAATTATGATTGGTGTAAATAGTTGGAAAGACGGCCGGGCACACAGGCTGGCAGGCAGGAGGTAAATGCAATTCAAGGACACTAGGAGACTGAATACTGACAGTCAAAAAAGTGATGATTGACAATTTTTGCAATACTGTTAAAAGAAATATGATTGTTGGGAATAATTGGCTAGGTGGGCCTGGCACACAGGCTGCAAGGCAGGAGGAAAGTGCAATTCAATGGCACGAGCAAACTGAGGATTCAGAACAACTATTACCAAAAATTGTAATTTTTAATTATTAAGAATACTGTGACAACAAATATGATTGGTGTAAATATTTTGAAAGTCGGCCGGGCACACAGGCTGCCAGGCAGGAGGAAAATGCTTTTCAATGGCACTAGGAGACTGAATATTTGCAGTCCAAAAAATTATGATTTTTATTTTTTTATATACTGTTACAAGAATTATGATTGGTGCCACTAATTGGCTAGTTGGGCCTGGAAAACACGCTGGCAGGCAGGAGTAAAGTGCAATTCAATGGCACGAACAAACTGATGAATCACAAGCGATCAATTTGGAATTTTAAAGATTAACAATACTTTTACAACAACTAGGATTGGTGGCACTAATTGGCTAGTTTGTGCCTGGCACACAGGCTGCCAGGCAGGAGGAAACTGCAATTCAATGGCACTAGTAGACTGAATATTTGTAGTCCAAAAAATTATGATTTTTAATTTTTTTGATACTGTTACAAGAATTATGATTGGTGCCACTAATTGGCTAGTTGGGCCTGGCACACAGGCTGGCAGATATGAGTCGTGGCTGGTAGGTAGGGCAGCAATTTAACACAGTATGCTGTGTAAGTTACAAAAACCCAGGCCTGATAGAAAATTAAGTTAGATTACACTAGCAAAATATTTTAAAATTTTAGATTTTAATATTAAAATTATGTTAAGAAGTGCAATGCACATATGAGTGGTCGCACTGGCTAACTGCTACATAGCGCAGCAATTAACAACAGTATGCTGTGTAAGTCAAATAGACAGTTAGACACAGGCCTGATAGAAAATAAAATTAGATTACACTAGCATAATGATTTAAAGACTTTTTTTGGGAATTTAAAGAAAAAGGTTAAGCACATACATATGAGTCGTGGCTGATAGCCTTGGAAGGACAGCTATTAAAAACAGTAGGCTCTGTAAGTCAGATACACACACGCCTGATAGAAAATACTATTAGATTACACTAGAAAAATGATTTAAATTATTTTTTTGGGGGGGAAATTTAAAAAAGGTTAAATACATATGATTTGTGGCTCATAGACTAGGGAGGGCAGCAAGTAAACACAGTAGGCTCTGTATGTCAGCAAAACACACAGGCCTGATAGAAAATGATATTAGATTACACTATCAAAAAAATTTAAACTTTTTTTTTTATATTTAAATTAAGGTGAAGAAGATATGAGTGGTGGCTGCCTGGCACAAACCAATTAACCAAAAGACTGAAAAAAATGAGGTATATTAATGCTGAGTGAGCCTGACAGACACAGGCCTGATAGAAAATGTAATTAGATTACACTAGCAAAATTATTATTTTTTTTTTAATTTTAAAATAATGTTATAAACGGATATTAACACTGGTGGCTGGCACAGAACAATGAACCAGAGTATATGTTGTGTGACACAGTCCTGATAGAAAATGAAAAAAAATTACACTAGCAAAATAATTAAAATTTTTGGTTAGTTAAATTTAAACTAATGTTGTTAGGGAGATATCAGTGGTGGCAGTAATCACAACATATGCTGTGAGCCTTAAACACACAGGCTGAAAGCCAGGCAAATGCTAGTAAAATTATGGGGGAAAAAAAAAAAAAACGGCACGAAATATAGCCCTAAAAAGGGCTTTTTGGGGTGCTGTCCTTCAGCAGAGATGAGTGTAGTCCTTCTGGACTGTAGTGGACACTAAATACACTAGCCTAGCTATGTATTTCCCTATAATGTCAGGAGCACAAACACAACACGTCCTCTCACTAACGGCTAGATTTGGAGTTTTGTCGGTAACGACCCGAAAAACTAACGCCGGCTTTTTTTCTGGCCGCACCATAAAAATAACTCTGGTATTGAGAGACCACATAAAGGCTGCGTTAGGCTCCAAAAAAGGAGCGTAGAGCATTTTTAACGCAGCTTCAACTCTCGATACCAGAGTTGCTTACGGACGCGGCCAGCCTCAAAAACGTGCTCGTGCACGATTCCCCCATAGGAAACAATGGGGCTGTTTGAGCTGAAAAAAAACCTAACACCTGCAAAAAAGCCGCGTTCAGCTCCTAACGCAGCCCCATTGTTTGCTATGCGGTAACCCTTCCTACGTCTGCACTTAACACTCTAACATGTACCCCGAGTCTAAACACCCCTAACCTTACACTTATTAACCCCTAATCTGCCGCCCCCGCTATCGCTGACCCCTGCATATTATTATTAACCCCTAATCTGCCGCTCCGTAAACCGCCGCTACTTACATTATCCTTATGTACCCCTAATCTGCTGCCCTAACATCGCCGACCCCTATATTAGATTTATTAACCCCTAATCTGCCCCCCACAACGTCGCCTCCACCTGCCTACACTTATTAACCCCTAATCTGCCGACCGGACCTAAGCGCTACTATAATAAAGTTATTAACCCCTAATCCGCCTCACTAACCCTATCATAAATAGTATTAACCCCTAATCTGCCCTCCCTAACATCGCCGACACCTAACTTCAAACATTAACCCCTAATCTGCCGACTGGAGCTCACCGCTATTCTAATAAATGTATTAACCCCTAAAGCTAAGTCTAACCCTAGCACTAACACCCCCTAAGTTAAATATAATTTAAATCTAACGAAATTAATTAACTCTTATTAAATAAATTATTCCTATTTAAAGCTAAATACTTACCTGTAAAATAAATCCTAATATAGCTACAATATAAATTATAATTATATTAGAGCTATTTTAGGATTTATATTTATTTTATAGGTCTATCAAATCTAGTGGTAAAGGACTGATATGGCAATCGGAGAAAGTAGGTGGCGGCGCTTTGCGGTCGGCAGATTAGGGGTTAATAAGTGTAGGTAGGTGGAGGCGACGTTGTGGGGGGCAGGTTAGGGGTTAATAAATATAATACAGGGGTCGGCGGTGTTAGGGGCAGCAGATTAGGGGTACATAAGGATAACGTAGGTGGCAGTCGGCAGATTAGGGGTTAAAAAAAATTATTTGAGTGTCGGCGATGTGGGGGGACCTCGGTTTAGGGGTACATAGGTAGTTTATGGGTGTTAGTGTACTTTAGAGTACAGTAGTTAAGAGCTTTATAAACCAGCGTTAGCCAAGAAAGCTCTTAACTGCTGACTTTTTTCCTGCGGCTGGAGTTTTGTCGTTAGACATACGCAATTGACGTAAGGGGATCTGCGGTATGGAAAAGTCGCGGATGAAAAGCGAGCGTTAGACCCTATTTTGAGTGACTCCAAATACCGGCGGTAGCCTAAAACCAGCGTTAGGAGCCTCTAACGCTGGTTTTCACGGCTAACGCCAAACTCCAAATCTAGGTCTAAGAAAGCAAGGTCGTTATGAGTCTAAAATGGCGGCTTCCGAGTAGCTGGGAGGGTCTGTGAGGGAGTGTCTGATGTTGATTGGCTCTAATGTGTCAGACGGCTGTGACATACAGGGTCAAAGTTTCCTCAATGATGACACATAGGGGGCGGATCGCCATGTGTTCGCCCGCAGCCGCGAACGCGAAAAAGCTATGTTCGCTGTGAACCGTTCGTGGGCGAACAGTTCGGGACATCACTAGGTTCTAACAATAGTTTTAAATATATTAAAGGGTTACATTTACCTACAAGTGTTATTATTTCTGTGAATATATCAATAAATGAGAGTAATTGGGTTACTAACCCTTGTTGCATATTTTTACCTACTTTCTCCGATTGCCATATCAGTCCTTTACCACTAGATTTGATAGAGATACCAGAAGAGTGCCCTAGCACCTCTTGTTTTGTTCTCTTAAGGATCTATTTCCTCCTTCCCCGTCTCTCACCTAACCCTTGTTATCCATATATTCCTCTTCTCCCATTAGTAGCACAATCTGATACCTAACTAGTTCTTTTCTCACCTTTCCCTTCCCTCCCTTCTTTTATTTTTTTCTTCTCCATTCTTCTTCCCCTTCCTCACAAGTACACCTTCCCAGTGCACAAATGGCAGACTCACATTCACAGGCCATATACCTCTTCACCATCAACGTTAAAGGTCTTAACAATCCAGGGAAGTGTTCAATAATCACCCGAGATCGACATAGACTGGGTGGTGACATAATATTTATCCAGGAAACGCATTTCTCCAGACTTAGGGAACCTAAATGGTTTAACTGCCATTACCCAGTGGCTTACTTCGCATCAGGGCTCTCTAAAAAAATGGGGTGGGCATACTGTTCCACTCCACAGTGCCTTTCCAGCTAGAGCAGACATTTGGGGACCCCAATGGCAGATATCTGATACTGGCGGGTACGCTATATGGTAGGCCCATGACCCTGGCTAACCTTTACTTCCCGAGTAGCACGCAGGATTTGTTTTTAATAAAGATCATGCACAAATTATTAGAAGTCCAGAAGGGAATGCTTTATTTGGAAGGGGATTTCCCATTTTGGACACCTCGGATGGTCTCTCCAGCACTTCCCACAAAGTGGTTAAACACCTCATCAAATCATTTAGGGACCTTGTCCTACATGATATTTGGCGTACGCTCCACCCTTCAGCCAAAAATTACACCTTCTACTCTCATCCACATAGGAAGTACACAAGGATTAACTACCTCTTTACAGATTTAGGGGGTCTTTCCATCATGACTGGTAGTAGTATCAACCCAATCACTTGGGCCTAGATTTGGAGTTCGGCGGTAGAAGGGCTGTTAACGCTCCGCGGGCTTTTTTCTGGCCGCACCATAAATTTAACTCTGGTATCGAGAGTTCAAACAAATGCTGCGTTAGGCTCCAAAAAAGGAGCGTAGAGCATTTTTACCGCAAATGCAACTCTCGATACCAGAGTTGCTTACGGACGCGGCCAGCCTCAAAAACGTGCTCGTGCACGATATCCCCATAGGAAACAATGGGGCTGTTTGAGCTGAAAAAAAACCTAACACCTGCAAAAAAGCAGCGTTCAGCTCCTAACGCAGCCCCATTGTTTCCTATGGGGAAACACTTCCTACGTCTGCACCTAACACTCTAACATGTACCCCGAGTCTAAACACCCCTAACTTTACACTTATTAACCCCTAATCTGCCGCCCCCACTATCGCTGACCCTTGCATATTATTTTTAACCCCTAATCTGCCGCTCCGTAAACCGCCGCAACCTACGTTATCCCTATGTACCCCTAATCTGCTGCCCTAACATCGCCGACCCCTATATTATATTTATTAACCCCTAATCTGCCCCCCACAACGTCGCTGACACCTGCCTACACTTATTAACCCCTAATCTGCCGAGCGGACCTGAGCGCTACTATAATAAAGTTATTAACCCCTAATCCGCCTCACTAACCCTATAATAAATAGTATTAACCCCTAATCTGCCCTCCCTAACATCGCCGACACCTAACTTCAATTATTAACCCCTAATCTGACGACCGGAGCTCACCGCTACTATAATAAATGGATTAACCCCTAAAGCTAAGTCTAACCCTAACACTAACACCCCCCTAAGTTAAATATAATTTAAATCTAACGAAATAAATTAACTCTTATTAAATAAATTACTCCTATTTAAAGCTAAATACTTACCTGTAAAATACATCCTAATATAGCTACAATATAAATTATAATTATATTATAGCTATTTTAGGATTTATATTTAGTTTACAGGCAACTTGGTAATTATTTTAACCAGGTACAATAGCTATTTAATAGTTACCTAGTTAAAATAATAACAAATTTACCTGTAAAATAAATCCTAACCTAAGATATAATTAAACCTAACACTACCCTATCAATAAATTAATTAAATAAACTACCTACAATTACCTACAATTAACCTAACACTACACTATCAATAAATTAATTAAACACAATTGCTACAAATAAATACAATTACATAAACTAGCTAAAGTACAAAAAATAAAAAAGAACTAAGTTACAAAAAATAAAAAAATATTTACAAACATAAGAAAAATATTACAACAATTTTAAACTAATTACACCTACTCTAAGCCCCCTAATAAAATAACAAAGCCCCCCAAAATAAAAAATTCCCTACCCTATTCTAAATTAAAAAAGGTAAAAGCTCTTTTACCTTACCAGCCCTGAACAGGGCACTTTGCGGGGCATGCCCCAAGAATTTCAGCTCTTTTGCCTGTAAAAAAAAACATACAATACCCCCCCCCAACATTACAACCCACCACCCACATACCTCTAATCTAACCCAAACCCCCCTTAAATAAACCTAACACTAAGCCCCTGAAGATCTTCCTACCTTGTCTTCACCATCCAGGTTCACCGATCCGTCCTGAAGAGCTCCTCCGATGTCCTGATCCAAGCCCAAGCGGGGGGCTGAAGAGGTCCATGATCCGGTCAAAGTCTTCATCCAAGCGGGGCAGAAGAGGATCTTCCATCCGATTGAAGTCTTCATCCAGGCGGCATCTTCTATGGTCTTCTATCCGGAGCGAAGCGGCAGGATCCTGAAGACCTCCAGCGCGGAACATCCATCCGGCCCGACGACTGAACGACGAATGACTGTTCCTTTAAGGGACGTCATCCAAGATGGCGTCCCTCGAATTCCGATTGGCTGATAGGATTCTATCAGCCAATCGGAATTAAGGTAGGAATTTTCTGATTGGCTGATGGAATCAGCCAATCAGAATCAAGTTCAATACGATTGGCTGATCCAATCAGCCAATCAGATTGAGCTCGCATTCTATTGGCTGTTCCGATCAGCCAATAGAATGCGAGCTCAATCTGATAGGCTGATTGGATCAGCCAATCGGATTGAACTTGATTCTGATTGGCTGATTCCATCAGCCAATCAGAAAATTCCTACCTTAATTCCGATTGGCTGATAGAATCCTATCAGCCAATCGGAATTCGAGGGACGCCATCTTGGATGACGTCCCTTAAAGGAACAGTCATTCGTCGTTCAGTCGTCGGGCCGGATGGATGTTCCGCGCTGGAGGTCTTCAGGATCCTGCCGCTTCGCTCCGGATAGAAGACCATAGAAGATGCCGCCTGGATGAAGACTTCAATCGGATGGAAGATCCTCTTCTGCCCCGCTTGGATGAAGACTTTGACCGGATCATGGACCTCTTCAGCCCCCCGCTTGGGCTTGGATCAGGACATCGGAGGAGCTCTTCAGGACGGATCGGTGAACCTGGATGGTGAAGACAAGGTAGGAAGATCTTCAGGGGCTTAGTGTTAGGTTTATTTAAGGGGGGTTTGGGTTAGATTAGGGGTATGTGGGTGGTGGGTTGTAATGTTGGGGGGGGGGTGTTGTATGTTTTTTTTTACAGGCAAAAGAGCTGAAATTCTTGGGGCATGCCCCGCAAAGGGCCCTGTTCAGGGCTGGTAAGGTAAAAGAGCTTTTACCTTTTTTAATTTAGAATAGGGTAGGGAATTTTTTATTTTGGGGGGCTTTGTTATTTTATTAGGGGGCTTAGAGTAGGTGTAATTAGTTTAAAATTGTTGTAATATTTTTCTTATGTTTGTAAATATTTTTTTATTTTTTGTAACTTAGTTCTTTTTTATTTTTTGTACTTTAGCTAGTTTATGTAATTGTATTTATTTGTAGCAATTGTGTTTAATTAATTTATTGATAGTGTAGTGTTAGGTTAATTGTAGGTAATTGTAGGTAGTTTATTTAATTAATTTATTGATAGGGTAGTGTTAGGTTTAATTATATCTTAGGTTAGGATTTATTTTACAGGTAAATTTGTTATTATTTTAACTAGGTAACTATTAAATAGCTATTGTACCTGGTTAAAATAATTACCAAGTTGCCTGTAAACTAAATATAAATCCTAAAATAGCTATAATATAATTATAATTTATATTGTAGCTATATTAGGATGTATTTTACAGGTAAGTATTTAGCTTTAAATAGGAATAATTTATTTAATAAGAGTTAATTTATTTCGTTAGATTTAAATTATATTTAACTTAGGGGGGTGTTAGTGTTAGGGTTAGACTTAGCTTTAGGGGTTAATCCATTTATTATAGTAGCGGTGAGCTCCGGTCGTCAGATTAGGGGTTAATAATTGAAGTTAGGTGTCGACGATGTTAGGGAGGGCAGATTAGGGGTTAATACTATTTATTATAGGGTTAGTGAGGCGGATTAGGGGTTAATAACTTTATTATAGTAGCGCTCAGGTCCGCTCGGCAGATTAGGGGTTAATAAGTGTAGGCAGGTGTCGGCGACGTTGAGGGGGGCAGATTAGGGGTTAATAAATATAATACAGGGGTCGGCTGTGTTAGGGGCAGCAGATTAGGGGTACATAAGTATAACGTAGGTGGCGGTCGGCAGATTAGGGGTTAAAAAATTTAAATCGAGTGTCGGCGATGTGGGGGGACCTCGGTTTAGGGGTACATAGGTAGTTTATGGGTGTTAGTGTACTTTAGAGCACAGTAGTTAAGAGCTTTATGAACCGGCGTTAGCCCAGAAAGCTCTTAACTCCTGCTATTTTCCGGCGGCTGGAGTTTTGTCGTTAGAGCTCTAACGCTCACTTCAGAAACGACTCTAAATACCAGCGTTAGAAAGATCCCATTGAAAAGATAGGATACGCAATTGACGTAAGGGGATCTGCGGTATGGAAAAGTCGCGGCTGAAAAGTGAGCGTTAGACCCTTTAATCACTGACTCCAAATACCGGCGGTAGCCTAAAACCAGCGTTAGGAGCCTCTAACGCTGGTTTTCACGGCTAACGCCAAACTCCAAATCTAGGCCTTGGTCAGATTTTTCCCCCCGGTCAGGAGCACTATTGACTGGCCCAACATCCCATTAACTCCTTATGTGTGGAGACTCTAAAACAAGAGCTACACAACAACATTGAAGAATACTTTTGTTTGAATTCAGACGATACTTTGAGCAGTACTACTATCTGGGAGGTGCACAAGTGTGTCCTCAGAGTGATACTGATTAGACATAGAGCAGCCTTGAACAAGGCTAAAAGAGATCTATACAAGACACTCTTGGCACGGGTAGCCCAAACAGAGTTAGCGCACAAAGAACAGCCTGCTAATGAGACATTACAGGAAAACCTGGCGCTAGCCAGATCGGTCCTTTTGCGTCATTTGCAAAAAGAACAACAAAAAAAGGCACTAATGTTAAGACAGCAATTCTTTGAACAAAGCAACAAGGTGGGGAGGCTTCTGGCTCGGGCCCCGGCACGTAAGAGACTAAACACATATGTTTACGAGATAGTTGATAAAAACAGGGTGACTCACAGAGACGGACAGTCTGTTGCAAACGCCTTTGGGCGTTTTTATGAATTGCTTTACAATATACACCCAACAGATGGAGAGCAGGGAGAACGTCAAAGCAGGCCGACCTCCAAACAATACATAATAGACTATTTGGCGGGTGTCAATAAGCCGAGATTATCTAGAGAGGAAGCGGATCAATTGGATGCTCCCTTCACTACTAAGCAGATACGGATTGCCATCAGGGGTTGGTAAAGGCCCAGGCCCCGGCGGGATTGGCACTCGCTATTATAAAACATTTGCGGATATCCTGGCACCCCGCATGCTTCACATATTTAAACAGCTTTCAGAAACTCCGACTTTACCGCATTCGATGTTGGAGGCTTTTATCTCGGTAATCCCCAAGCCTGATAAACCAGAGAATCAGCCCGGTAGCTACAGGCCGATTTCCCTACTTAACTCAGATGTTAAGATCCTGGCAAAGGTTATAGCTAATCGCCTTAAAAAATTCCTGCTAGAGAGGCGCAAGATAGTAGCTCACGTCAACTCCGCTCTGTTGGTACTTGTATCGTCGGATGCGGAGAAGGCATTTGATCGTGTTAACTGGGCGTTCATGCACCACACCCTGATAAAAATGGGATTTGGGCCGTACTTTATGCATAGTGTGTTTTCACTGTATTTCAACCCCAGTGCCAAGGTTCAAGTTAACGGTATGTTCTCCACATCCTTTTTAATCTCCAACGGCACGAGGCAGGGGTGTCCCCTCTCACCTCTACTCTTTGCACTCGTCATGGAAGTTTTGGTGAGCAAGATCTGAGCTAACCCTAGTGTCAGGGGCGTCATAGTAGGTGGAACGGAACATAAGTTGGCAATGTATGCTGACGATGTCCTTCTGACTCTTGCTGATAATGCCTCCTCTCTCCAAGCTTCGTTGGCAGAGTTTGAGGCATATGGGCGGGTTTCGGACTTTCTACTTAACCCTACTAAATCTGAGATCTTAAACATCACTGTGCCCCCGAACATCTTTGAAAGTCAGAGCCAACACTGCCCCCTTAAGATTGCTCCAAAGCACCTAAAGTACTTGAGTATCACACTGGCACCTTCTGTGAGGGAAATCGCAGATGTGGATTCTAAACGCATCAGAGACGAAGTCTCAAGAGATTTAGCGGCATGGGAAAACAAAACCATCTCCTGGCTGGGAAGAATACGTCGCGAAGATGAACATTTTACCTAGAGTTCTATATGTCATGCAGACGATCCCTCTTTCATCTGCCTCGCATTTACTCTACCAGATCCAATCAGCAATTGAATCATACATCTGGAACGGTTTGAAACCGAGAATCAGTAAAAAAACATTATATCTTCCTAGAAACAGGGGAGGGGAGGGTGTCCCTCTGCTGAATGGGTATCGCAAGGAGTGGAGTCATAACTCAGCTGATAAGGCTTGGATAAGATTGGATAATGAGATACTTCAGTGGGGCAACGTTGGATCCCTTGCGTGGGTAAAGGCTATACATCGCCCCAGTTGTATTTCACAATACCACCTGATAGAGGATGTCTTTTTGATTTGGGATAAACTAATTAAAATTGAAAGCCGCATATCTACCATTAATTCGCCGGTAACTCTGGTGCGAGAAAATCCTGATAATGGACTAGCAAACAAAACACATAACCCTGGTTCTTCCTACCCATTGTCAGTGGTAGCCATATCAAACGCTATTTATCAGGGAAAGCTCAAAACCCAGGAAGGCCTAGCCGAATGGGACCGTGGTATGTTCTCTTTTTGGTTCTGAGTAGCATAATTAAACCATTACTTCAATAGTCTTAAAGACAGAGATTCCCTGACTAGACAGAAAACACCCTTTGAAATGCTCTGTACCACCACAAATACTCTGCACCACTTAATCTCGCTTCTATACAGAATACTATTGGTGGGGAGTGATACAGTAGTACCTTCCTATGTGGATGCCTGGCAAAGAGAGTTTCTGAAATTGACATAAAAATTTGGCTGTCAATCTTTGACAAAGCAAAAAAGGCCTCGGTGAGACTTCAGGAGATGCATTACAAATTCCTAAGTAGGTGGTACCTGACCTCACAGAGATTGAAAAAAAAAATATCCACACGAGTGGGGAGTGTTAGAGGGGCTGTGGAGAGGAGGGTTCACTTCTACATACACTGCCTCTGCATACAGCCCTTCTGGGAGAATGTGTTTTGTGAGAGTAGTAGGCTTCTGAATATCATTTTGCCTCCTAACCCTAATTACTTAATATATCACGAAATGCCAAAAATAGCTGAGGAGGCAAAACGCCAGTTGTTCCTCCTGATGCTGAATTGTGTTAAGGGACTCATCCCAAGAAATTGGAAATCGCTAAAAGTCCCGAGTATGGGGGAGTGGAGGGCCGGGGTCTGGGATCTGCTCTGCCTGGAGAGGTTTCACTATCTGAGGCTGGGGAGAATAGCGACCCATGAAAACATGATATTAATATGGGAGGGCAAAAAGGTGTGAAGTCTGACTTTTATTTAGCAGGTCTTCGACCCTTCCTCATACAAGATGTTTTACCCTTTGTACATTTGCACCTCCTCCTCGTTCCATTAACCTCCTCCCCCCTTTTGCGTTTTTTTTCTTTTCCTCCTCCCTATCCCCTCTTATCTCTTTCCCCCTCCCCCTCCTCTTCTTCCTCTTCTGCTCCTTTGTCTATCTGTGGACAACATGTGCTAAACATTCACTACCCTTCTATTCAATATTCTCAAGAACAGAGGTCTGCACTCACTCCACTGTGTATTAAGGCATGATTAGATGCCTATGCTTTCAAAATTCACAGTTTCATGAATATGTATAGGAAAAATGTATAAAGCAAGTAGTATGTTTAATAACAATGAACAACCAAATTGTATAACTTTGTTTCTCGTTTGTATAGATTGTGATGCAACAGATTTGTCCTGTGCTTACATCACTAATGCAATCTTGTCTCTGTAAATCATCACTGATGTAAAACTTTATATGTTCATTTAATAAAGCATTTAAAAAAAAAACAGAATTTATGTTTACCTGATAAATTACTTTCTCCAACGGTGTGTCCGGTCCACGGCGTCATCCTTACTTGTGGGATATTCTCTTCCCCAACAGGAAATGGCAAAGAGCCCAGCAAAGCTGGTCACATGATCCCTCCTAGGCTCCGCCTACCCCAGTCATTCGACCGACGTTAAGGAGGAATATTTGCATAGGAGAAACCATATGATACCGTGGTGACTGTAGTTAAAGAAAATAAATTATCAGACCTGATTAAAAAACCAGGGCGGGCCGTGGGCCCGACACACCGTTGGAGAAAGTAATTTATCAGGTAAACAAAAATTCTGTTTTCTCCAACATAGGTGTGTCCGGTCCACGGCGTCATCCTTACTTGTGGGAACCAATACCAAAGCTTTAGGACACGGATGATGGGAGGGAGCAAATCAGGTCACCTAGATGGAAGGCACCACGGCTTGCAAAACCTTTCTCCCAAAAATAGCCTCAGAAGAAGCAAAAGTATCAAACTTGTAAAATTTGGTAAAAGTGTGCAGTGAAGACCAAGTCGCTGCCCTACATATCTGATCAACAGAAGCCTCGTTCTTGAAGGCCCATGTGGAAGCCACAGCCCTAGTGGAATGAGCTGTGATTCTTTCGGGAGGCTGCCGTCCGGCAGTCTCGTAAGCCAATCTGATGATGCTTTTAATCCAAAAAGAGAGAGAGGTAGAAGTTGCTTTTTGACCTCTCCTTTTACCGGAATAAACAACAAACAAGGAAGATGTTTGTCTAAAATCCTTTGTAGCATCTAAATAGAATTTTAGAGCGCGAACAACATCCAAATTGTGCAACAAACGTTCCTTCTTCGAAACTGGTTTCGGACACAGAGAAGGTACGATAATCTCCTGGTTAATGTTTTTGTTAGAAACAACTTTTGGAAGAAAACCAGGTTTAGTACGTAAAACCACCTTATCTGCATGGAACACCAGATAAGGAGGAGAACACTGCAGAGCAGATAATTCTGAAACTCTTCTAGCAGAAGAAATTGCAACCAAAAACAAAACTTTCCAAGATAATAACTTAATATCAACGGAATGTAAGGGTTCAAACGGAACCCCCTGAAGAACTGAAAGAACTAAGTTGAGACTCCAAGGAGGAGTCAAAGGTTTGTAAACAGGCTTGATTCTAACCAGAGCCTGAACAAAGGCTTGAACATCTGGCACAGCTGCCAGCTTTTTGTGAAGTAACACAGACAAGGCAGAAATCTGTCCCTTCAGGGAACTTGCAGATAATCCTTTTTCCAATCCTTCTTGAAGGAAGGATAGAATCTTAGGAATCTTAACCTTGTCCCAAGGGAATCCTTTAGATTCACACCAACAGATATATTTTTTCCAAATTTTGTGGTAAATCTTTCTAGTTACAGGCTTTCTGGCCTGAACAAGAGTATCGATAACAGAATCTGAGAACCCTCGCTTCGATAAGATCAAGCGTTCAATCTCCAAGCAGTCAGCTGGAGTGAGACCAGATTCGGATGTTCGAACGGACCTTGAACAAGAAGGTCTCGTCTCAAAGGTAGCTTCCATGGTGGAGCCGATGACATATTCACCAGATCTGCATACCAAGTCCTGCGTGGCCACGCAGGAGCTATCAAGATCACCGACGCCCTTTCCTGATTGATCCTGGCTACCAGCCTGGGGATGAGAGGAAACGGCGGGAATACATAAGCTAGTTTGAAGGTCCAAGGTGCTACTAGTGCATCCACTAGAGCCGCCTTGGGATCCCTGGATCTGGACCCGTAGCAAGGAACTTTGAAGTTCTGACGAGAGGCCATCAGATCCATGTCTGGAATGCCCCACAGTTGAGTGACTTGGGCAAAGATTTCCGGATGGAGTTCCCACTCCCCCGGATGCAATGTCTGACGACTCAGAAAATCCGCTTCCCAATTTTCCACTCCTGGGATGTGGATAGCAGACAGGTGGCAGGAGTGAGACTCCGCCCATAGAATGATTTTGGTCACTTCTTCCATCGCCAGGGAACTCCTTGTTCCCCCCTGATGGTTGATGTACGCAACAGTTGTCATGTTGTCTGATTGAAACCGTATGAACTTGGCCCTCGCTAGCTGAGGCCAAGCCTTGAGAGCATTGAATATCGCTCTCAGTTCCAGAATATTTATCGGTAGAAGAGATTCTTCCCGAGACCAAAGACCCTGAGCTTTCAGGGATCCCCAGACCGCGCCCCAGCCCATCAGACTGGCGTCGGTCGTGACAATGACCCACTCTGGTCTGCGGAAGGTCATCCCTTGTGACAGGTTGTCCAGGGACAGCCACCAACGGAGTGAGTCTCTGGTCCTCTGATTTACTTGTATCCTCGGAGACAAGTTTGTATAGTCCCCATTCCACTGACTGAGCATGCACAGTTGTAATGGTCTTAGATGAATGCGCGCAAAAGGAACTATGTCCATTGCCGCTACCATCAAACCTATCACTTCCATGCACTGCGCTATGGAAGGAAGAGGAACGGAATGAAGTATCCGACAAGAGTCTAGAAGTTTTGTTTTTCTGGCCTCTGTCAGAAAAATCCTCATTTCTAAGGAGTCTATTATTGTCCCCAAGAAGGGAACCCTTGTTGACTGAGATAGAGAACTCTTTTCCACGTTCACTTTCCATCCGTGAGATCTGAGAAAGGCCAGGACAATGTCCGTGTGAGCCTTTGCTTGAGGAAGGGACGACGCTTGAATCAGAATGTCGTCCAAGTAAGGTACTACAGCAATGCCCCTTGGTCTTAGCACAGCTAGAAGGGACCCTAGTACCTTTGTGAAAATCCTTGGAGCAGTGGCTAATCCGAAAGGAAGCGCCACGAACTGGTAATGCTTGTCCAGGAATGCGAACCTTAGGAACCGATGATGTTCCTTGTGGATAGGAATATGTAGATACGCATCCTTTAAATCCACCGTGGTCATGAATTGACCTTCCTGGATGGAAGGAAGAATTGTTCGAATGGTTTCCATTTTGAACGATGGAACCTTGAGAAACTTGTTTAAGATCTTGAGATCTAAGATTGGTCTGAACGTTCCCTCTTTTTTGGGAACTAAGAACAGATTGGAGTAGAACCCCATCCCTTGTTCTCCTAATGGAACAGGATGAATCACTCCCATTTTTAACAGGTCTTCTACACAACGTAAGAATGCCTGTCTTTTTATGTGGTCTGAAGACAACTGAGACCTGTGGAACCTCCCCCTTGGGGGAAGCCCCTTGAATTCCAGAAGATAACCTTGGGAGACTATTTCTAGCGCCCAAGGATCCAGAACATCTCTTGCCCAAGCCCGAGCGAAGAGAGAGAGTCTGCCCCCCACCAGATCCGGTCCCGGATCGGGGGCCAACATTTCATGCTGTCTTGGTAGCAGTGGCAGGTTTCTTGGCCTGCTTTCCCTTGTTCCAGCCTTGCATTGGTCTCCAAGCTGGCTTGGCTTGAGAAGTATTACCCTCTTGCTTAGAGGACGTAGCACTTTGGGCTGGTCCGTTTCTACGAAAGGGACGAAAATTAGGTTTATTTTTGGCCTTGAAAGGCCGATCCTGAGGAAGGGCATGGCCCTTACCCCCAGTGATATCAGAGATAATCTCTTTCAAGTCAGGGCCAAACAGCGTTTTCCCCTTGAAAGGAATGTTAAGTAGCTTGTTCTTGGAAGACGCATCAGCTGACCAAGATTTCAACCAAAGCGCTCTGCGCGCCACAATAGCAAACCCAGAATTCTTAGCCGCTAACCTAGCCAATTGCAAAGTGGCGTCTAGGGTGAAAGAATTAGCCAATTTGAGAGCATTGATTCTGTCCATAATCTCCTCATAAGGAGGAGAATCACTATCGACCGCCTTTACCAGCTCATCGAACCAGAAACACGCGGCTGTAGCGACAGGGACAATGCATGAAATTGGTTGTAGAAGGTAACCCTGCTGAACAAACATCTTTTTAAGTAAACCTTCTAATTTTTTATCCATAGGATCTTTGAAAGCACAACTATCTTCTATGGGTATAGTGGTGCGTTTGTTTAAAGTGGAAACCGCTCCCTCGACCTTGGGGACTGTCTGCCATAAGTCCTTTCTGGGGTCGACCATAGGAAACAATTTTTTAAATATGGGGGGAGGGACGAAAGGAATACCGGGCCTTTCCCATTCTTTATTTACAATGTCCGCCACCCGCTTGGGTATAGGAAAAGCTTCTGGGAGCCCCGGGACCTCTAGGAACTTGTCCATTTTACATAGTTTCTCTGGGATGACCAACTTGTCACAATCATCCAGAGTGGATAATACCTCCTTAAGCAGAATGCGGAGATGTTCCAACTTAAATTTAAACGTAATCACATCAGGTTCAGCTTGTTGAGAAATGTTCCCTGAATCAGTAATTTCTCCCTCAGACAAAACCTCCCTGGCCCCATCAGACTGGTTTAGGGGCCCTTCAGAACCATTATTATCAGCGTCGTCATGCTCTTCAGTATCTAAAACAGAGCAGTCGCGCTTACGCTGATAAGTGTGCATTTTGGCTAAAATGTTTTTGACAGAATTATTGCATAGTAAGGAGTATTGGCGCGCTAGATGTACTAGGGGCCTCCTGAGTGGGCAAGACTCGTGTAGACGAAGGAGGGAATGATGCAGTACCATGCTTACTCCCCTCACTTGAGGAATCATCTTGGGCATCATTGTCATTGTCACATAAATCACATTTATTTAAATGAGAAGGAACTCTGGCTTCCCCACATTCAGAACACAGTCTATCTGGTAGTTCAGACATGTTAAACAGGCATAAACTTGATAACAAAGTACAAAAAACGTTTTAAAATAAAACCGTTACTGTCACTTTAAATTTTAAACTGAACACACTTTATTACTGCAATTGCGAAAAAATATGAAGGAATTGTTCAAAATTCACCAAAATTTCACCACAGTGTCTTAAAGCCTTAAAAGTATTGCACCCCAAATTTGGAAGCTTTAACCCTTAAAATAACGGAACCGGAGCCGTTTTTAACTTTAACCCCTTTACAGTCCCTGGTGTCTGCTTTGCTGAGACCCAACCAAGCCCAAAGGGGAATACGATACCAAATGACGCCTTCAGAAAGTCTTTTCTATGTATCAGAGCTCCTCACACATGCGACTGCATGTCATGCCTCTCAAAAACAAGTGCGCAACACCGGCGCGAAAATGAGGCTCTGCCTATGATTTGGGAAAGCCCCTAAAGAGAAAGGTGTCTAAAAAAGTGCCTGCCGATATAATCTTATCAAAATACCCAGATTAAATGATTCCTCAAGGCTAAATATGTGTTAATAATGAATCGATTTAGCCCAGAAAAAGTCTACAGTCTTAATAAGCCCTTGTGAAGCCCTTATTTACAATCTTAATAAACATGGCTTACCGGATCCCATAGGGAAAATGACAGCTTCCAGCATTACATCGTCTTGTTAGAATGTGTCATACCTCAAGCAGCAAGAGACTGCTCACTGTTCCCCCAACTGAAGTTAATTCCTCTCAACAGTCCTGTGTGGAACAGCCATGGATTTTAGTAACGGTTGCTAAAATCATTTTCCTCATACAAACAGAAATCTTCATCTCTTTTCTGTTTCTGAGTAAATAGCACATACCAGCACTATTTTAAAATAACAAACTCTTGATTGAATAATAAAAACTACAGTTAAACACTAAAAAACTCTAAGCCATCTCCGTGGAGATGTTGCCTGTACAACGGCAAAGAGAATGACGGGGTAGGCGGAGCCTAGGAGGGATCATGTGACCAGCTTTGCTGGGCTCTTTGCCATTTCCTGTTGGGGAAGAGAATATCCCACAAGTAAGGATGACGCCGTGGACCGGACACACCTATGTTGGAGAAATATGAATAATTCTCATTTTTGACCAGCTTGTTAGTAGGTTGAACATATTGTTTTTCATTGGGTACATACACTCACCGGCCACTTTATTAGGTACACCTGTTCAATTGCTTGTCAGCCAATCACATGGCAGCAACTCAATGCATTTAGGCATCTAAATGTGGTGAAAATGACTTGCTGAAATTCAAACCGAGCATCAGAATGGAAAAGAAAGGGGATTTTAGTGACTTTGAACATGGCATGGTTGTTGGTGCCAGACGGGCTGGTCTGAGTATTTCAAAAACTGCCGGTCTACTGGGATTTTCACACACAACCATCTCTAGGGTTTACAGAGAATGGTCAGAAAAACGAGAAAATATCCTGTGAGCGGCAGTTGTGTGGACGAAAATGCCTTGTTGATGTCAGTGGAGATTGGGCAACTTGGACTGTTATCGCTAAGGTCTGTTATTAATACAGCCTTATGAAGTAAGACTTCATCTAACAGCCACTACTGAAGTTTATTTGGAACGAAGAAAGGCAACATAGGTGAATTGCCACTCTGCTTAAAGGAGCCTACAGCCTCAAGAGGATCGGTCAGACTACTGTTTCTCAACATTTGAAATTACCGGAACTCCTAAATACCAAGATCAGCTGGATACGTCTGACAGCTGGATACGTCTAACAACACGAAAGCTGCTGACGTAGGTGGGCGGTAACCGGAGTACACGCTCACAGTACAAACACAGCCACCGGACTGAAAGGATAAACGAAGAACCGCTCAAGGATTCAGCTTTATTAATTGGATATCCCCTGCTCCAATATTAACAAGAGGTACCGCTCTCGTATGATAAAACAGCTTGATCCAATACTTATATAGTATGATCATCTGCATACGATAGTTTAACACTTAGTGCACTTTAAGACATTTTATTTTTTGCTCTGCAGTATTATCGTATAAATTCTCTGTATTTTACACTTTCACTTCAGCCATTGCCCACTCTGGACGTCCAGATATTATTATGTTTATTTTTTTAAGGATTTTTTTAAATCTATTGACTCCTATAGTATGAAATAATTTATGTACTATTAACTCTGTGTGATTAACTGCATCTCTTTTGTAATCTGCTTTGTTCAAGCTAGTCTTCAGAGCTTAATTAATTACCCCAGATATTTATATTCATTGTATTAGGATATTAACTGGTTTTTAACTCTGTCCCCTGTATATTATATATTTTAGATTTGATAATAAATTTGTACTATTTTTATCTTTATTGGTATTATATCTATATTTTCCTTAGCATCATTATGGTGTTATTTTCAGTGTAAACTTTAGCTATATTTGGTTTTATCTTAGTATATACATTCGATTATATGATTTAGGTGACCTTGTATCACATACCAATATTTAAACCATACCCTAGCTTTAACGCCAGTATTTCCCAGTCTTTTGTTCCTTTCTTTTTGTTTTTTTCTTTAGAGAGGGACCCCCTTATACTCGGCATAGGGTAGATATCAGCGCCAACTCTCATACTACTTTGAGATGATAGAAAGACAACAGTAACTCAACCACTCGTTACAACCAAGGTATGCAGAATACCACCTCTGAACGCACAACACATCAAACCTTGAAGCAGATGGGCTACAGCAGCAGAAGACCACACAGGTGCCACTCCTGTCAGCTAAGAACAGGAAACTGAGGCTAAAATTCGCACAGGCTCACTAAAATTGGACAATAGAAGATTGGAAAAAAAAACGTTGCCTGGTCTGATCAGTCTCGATTTCAGCTGCAACATTCAGATGGTAGGGTTCAGAATTTCGAGTAAACAACATGATACTAGGCAGGATGGATCCATGCTTTCAACAGTTCAGGATGGTGGTGTAATGCTGTGGGGTATATTTTCTTGGCACACTTTGGGCCCCTTAGTACCAATTGAGCATTGTTTAAACCCCACAGCCTACATGAATATTGTTGCTGACCATGTCCATCTTTATGACTACAGTGTACCCATCTTCTGATGGCTACTTCCAGCAGGATAATGCACCATGTCACACTGCTCAAATCATCTCAAAACTGGTTTATTAAACATGACAATGAGTTCACTGTACTCCAATGGTCTCCAAAGTCACCAGATCTCAATCCAATAAAACACCTTTGGGATGTGTTGGAATGGGAGATTCACATCATGGATGTGCAGCCGACAAATCTGCAGCAACTGCGTGATGCTATCATGTCAATATGGACCAAAATGTCTGAGGAATGTTTCCAACACCTTGTTGAATTTATGCCACGATGAATTAAGGCAGTTCTGAAGGCAAAAGGGGGTCCAACCCGGTACTAGCAAGGTGTACCTAATAAAGTGGCCGGTGAGTGTATATGTTACATAATAACAGATCGACATCTTAAAGCTGTCCATGTAATAGTATATAATGTCCACCTTTATTAGTTATTGTCTCCCTATGCACAAAGTGTAGCGAGGTATGAATTAAAATTTAGACTCCTCTTGTTTTAGAGTCTGATGTGGTGTGATAATGTGTATAGTCTCTTGTCCAGTATTTAAATATTTGTGATAGAAGAAAGTGAGTTTCTTGGAGGAAGATAATATTTGCTCTGAGTTTTTGTATTGGATTATGGCTGTCTGTCTTTTAACATCAGAGTTAAGACCTCTCACATTGTGAGAGATTAGATTAATTCTATGAATAGTCATTAAATAATGCGGGGGTAATGTCTCTCTAAGCAGTTCAAGCTATTTTTGGTAAAGTAACTTATGATATCTACTGTGGAGAATCTTCTAAAAAGAACATAAAGCTAAGCTTTCCCCTCTAGAAGCCTCCACCATATATATTCCTCAAAATCAACAAAATATAAATGTTTCTATGGATGAGTAAACATTTGGCATACAAGAATAAACATAAACTAACATTGACAACTAAAAATAAATAAATATAGCATGTAACAGTGTTAGTATAGCAAATATCAAGTGCAGTTAAAGAAGTCTGGTCATAATATTAGATAAACAATCAAAAGATGATCATTTGGGAAGGGTGACTAGTCAGAGTTTGTCTAGGACCCATTGGTTACACAGGCTCGTTATTACGTTAGGATTTTGTAGTAGTGGTTAAAGGTCCATTATACACAATTTTTTTCTTTGCATAAATGTTTTATAGATGATCTATTTATAAAGCCCATAAAGTATTTTTTTTTTTTTTAAATGTATAATTTTGCTTATTTTTAAAGAACATTGCTCTGATTTTCAGACTCCTAACCAAGCCCCAAAGTTTTATTTGAACACCGTCAGCTACCTTCTCCAGCTTGCTCCTGTTTGTGTAAAGGGTCTTTTCATATGCAAAAGAAGTGGGGGGGGGGGGGAGTGTCTTATTTTCCACTTGCAGTGGGCTTTCCAACTGCCTTTTCAAAAGAGCTAAACTGAAAGCTTCTAAGTACGGTTTTTAAACCATTTTATACTGGATTTTTATATCAGTATCTGTGCATCTTATTCTTTATAGTAGTGTCTATAACATGCAGTTATATGAAAATGAGTGTATACTGTCCCTTTAAGGTCAAACCTGGTTCTTGTTAAACGAGATGGTCTTCCCAATCAGTGAGTTTGTTCCTTTACATGGTCTTTAATAGACTCAAGGTTTAGGTTTTTAGGGCCTTTTCTTAGTCACCCTGGACAATTTGATTTTTTTGGATGCAAGTAGTTGTAGGTTTCACCGCTTCACAGTTGTTTCCGTAGGGTGGGAATCCAGTCGTATTTCAGGTATCTCCAAACCAAGAGTTTTACAGATGTCTGGAACTCTGTAGCTGATTTGAGCTATTCTTCCATCTTTAAAGTGTATTCAGGACATAGGGGAAACCCCATTGGTAAGGATCTGTTTTATTTTTTCTAAGCAAAGATGTTAGAGGGTGAAGTGTATTTCTCCATTGTAGGGTTTGGATACAAAGATCCTGAAAAAACTGTACATTTTCATTGAAATTTGGAAAGTAGGGTTCTTTCGGGCTGCATTCAAAATCTTTTCTTTGTCTGGGAATCTGAGGAATTTGACAATTACATCCCCTTGGCGGTAGAGTTGGCTCTAAGGGCTCTATGAGCTCGCTCTATCTGGTATTCTGTTTCGTTGGCATCTCCTGTGACAGCACAAAAAAGTCTTTGGAGGTAAGGGAGATCTTTGATGGTAATTGCTTTGGGTATCCATTTAAGCTGAATGTTAGATCTTCTGCTCCTATTCTAACTAAGGAGCTATACTAAGGTTGCATCCTCTATTGTTAGTACCTGTGCTGCAAGTGTAGAGCTTGCTCTAGTAGTTTTCACCTAGATTTTTATTAAGTCCCGATTGAGAATAATGAGGTGTGTCTGGGTTCCTTTATTGAAGGAACAGCAATGCACTACTGGAGCTAGCTGCAGCCACCAATCAGCAGCTAGTTCCCAGCTTCTGAGCCTACCTAGGAAAGCTTTTTTCAACAAGGTAAAACTGAAAAGTTTCTTTTAAATTGTATGCTCTGTCTGAATCATAAAAATGTGTGGGTTTCTGTAACTACTTGCCACATGGTGTTTATAAGAAAGTAATTTGATTACAGTAATTGATTCCTTTCAGCAGAGCAGATAACATAAAATTGTTGAGTTATATAAACACTAGCACTGTATTTCTTGCAAAGAAAAAGTGCACAAAATTATGTTTCTATATTAAATTCTCATAAAAGTAAATTTATACTGTTCCTCTGAAAGAACTCCATTAATCAATACAGCTATATGGTGATCGAGAATATGTTCAATATATCAGAAAAAGGCTATTGTGTGCAAACTACCAGATTACTTATAAGAAAACAACCAGACCAGTGCCTGTACACATATTATTCCAACAAAATGACCACCAAACAAGATATCAGAGTAAAAAAATATGCTCTTAAATTTAATTACACAAAGAAAAAAAGCAATAGTAACAAAAATACAGAGCTCTGGCACAAAGGGCAGGGATGTGCGTCAGTTCATCTTCTGTTCGGAGTCTGATGGGCCCACATAGGAATACGCTTTACCTAACACAATCCGATCACGCAGAAGTTTGAAGAAGGCGTAGTAATTGCTAAAGAGAATGAGGGCCAGAGAGATTGTGTGGTGCCACTTCTCTGAGGATAACAGTGAGTACAGCTGATAAAAGATCAGGGCTCCTTCCAGTGTCGTTAAAATGTTTAGCAACCGCAATGGGTTACTGAAGAAAAACTAAAAGAGAGAGGAGAAAAATCAGGGACACGCAAGTAAAAGTGTGGAAATAACTATACAAACTTAAAACTAGATATACATTTCAAATAAAAATAGGAGCTATTAAAAGTAGCACTTACACAGACTCCAGTTATTACAGGCTTGTGCACACTAATATTAGTTAAATGGACAGTAAAGTCAAACTTACATTTTCATGTATCAAAAATATAGCACGCAAATTTCCATTATTTAATTCCATGATCAGTTTTGATTTGTTCTCTTGGTATATTTTGCTGAAGAGTAAACAAATTGTAGGTCAGGTGCAGCAAACGCAGCTAGCTGGTGATTGGTGGCTGCACATACCTGTACTAAGGACTAGTTCCGAAGCGCTGTTTGTTTTGTGGTCTGGCTGTTTAAATTGTACAGATCGTACCTCTTTAATACATCTGTTGAAGAGACTTGGTGGTGCTGCTCATTTTGATGAGTGTTTGCTGTAGGGTAATGTGCTGTACCCCTTTGAGCTGGCACACCTTTTGCTCCCAGGTGCTGGAACTATCTTTTGGATTTTCTACATTGGCTGCACATATCTGGCCACTTCTCATTTGGCTCACATGTGGTCATCTGCCTAATATGTGTTGCTGCTCTTGTGATGACCTTACTAGGATTTACTGGTCAACAAAGGTATACCAAGAGAAAAAAGCAAATATAATACAATTAAAATTGGAAAGTTGTTTAAAAGTGAATGTTTTATGTAAATCATGATATAGTGGTTTTGACTTTACTGTCCCTTTAATTGGAACTTAAAAATAAAAAGTAAAATCTTTCTTTTTAATTATATTATAAAGGATATAGACACAGTTCAAAAAGGTATTTACTTTGTTCATAATATTGTACACCTTTATATACCTCTCTCAAAACTAAAATTACTTTGTACCAGATGAAATTAATGGGCACAGCTACAGGTGAAATTTGTGGTGACCCACAGCAAGCTAAAATTGCGGATATGGGGTGCATGTGGTTTTATTACAATGCGCATGAAGCTTTCACTACAAGAGAATTATAAGTGTTACAAAGTAGGCACTTTCAGTCAAACTATTTTGATAAAAAAAACATGTCATTTCCCCCCAATGATTTGTATTGATGTTTATCATGAGCAACCCACAAGTTTGCTTGTCCCTTCTACCTTTTATGGAAGGCTATTACATGTTTCTACTAGGTTTTCGGAATTGAAGGAACCATCGAACACAAATATATTCAGTGAGCTTTAACTTGTGAAATGTATCTTTGTCTCAGTAATCTACCACTGAACCATTTAAATTGATTAGATTTTTGTCATTTTTTGGGCAGTGATGTAATTTGTAAACCAGAGTTCTCAAAGTACCGGCTCCGGGGCCATATGTGGCTCTCAAGATAGTTTCATCAGGCCCTCCCTTGTTTATTAGGTAAAACAATAATTTGGGCTGTCAGTTTTTATTTTAGGGTTCTAAGGGGTGTAACTAGTTGTTGTTCTATATAGGCAACTCACAAAATAAACATAAAGGCAAGCACCCAGTGTAGACTCCCAGTTCCAGAATGATCACTTCACTTGGCACTCACAAGATAAATATAACGGTGTATGTCTATTGTGGACTACAACTCCCATCAGGCACTACTACTTGGGTAAATTAATAGAAAAAGGAGAGAGTCGCCATATGTGTGAATCAATCGAAAACTGAAGGAGAGTACAAAGATAGTACAGGGTACTCACATTCTGTGAAGGCACTCCAATGTGCCAATAGTTGCAGGCTGGTTTTCAACAGCAGACCAGCTAGCTGATACAGGCAGTATCTGGATTCCCAAGAGAGGCAGCTCCCCAAGGTAGCGTAGAAAAATGCTCTCAGCAATGAGAATGTATAGTTAAAAAAATGTTTTAATCCAAAGTAAAAACAACAACTCATGCTGTTGTGTGCACAAACAGATCATGCAACATGTTTCATGGTTAGTACCATTTCATCAGGCATGAAACGGTGCTAACCGTGAAACATGTTGCATGATATGATATGGATTCCCTTAGAATTTTAGTAATTCCCCTAAGAAAAGGGGATTTACGTTTGGGGACAGGTCAAAGTTTCCCAAAATTATCCCAACAGGGTAGGCCTATGTATCCCTGGAGGGCAGTGCCTGATACCTGGTTTAATATCAAAGAAATATAAGGAAAGAAAAGAAGGTATCTTGTGGCACACTTAAATGGAAAACTTTATTTTCGATCTGATATTGTAGAAAAGGCACTAAGGAAAAGATTAAAATATAACTTTTATTGATATCTTTAAAATATTTAAATGACAAGAAAACAAAACATATAAAATGGGGAGATTTGATGTTTTCAAAAAATGTATCCCAAATGGTACTAAATTGTCATTTGTAAGTCACATAGGAACAGCTAGATAAATGCTGTTTAATAAATAGCCTCTATCAATCTATATTTAGTTTTCTATTACCATGGGAATTTATTTATATTCATTAGTTTCAAATTTCCCTAGAGATGATCTAAGTCATCCAACATAACTTGCTTATGGTAAAAATAGGTGTGAAAGGAACATTAAAATTGCTGTGTCAGGGATCACACAGGGGGATAGTGTATAACTTATTGGTGTGAATTGCGATCTCGATTTGATGGGGAATCAAATATGTAATATTATATTCCAAACTAGTTGTAAATTACTGGTGGCTGAGTGAGGTGCTTAAACAATTTTGCAGCATTGTCCCAACCCAAAAACTAACTGGTTTGGTTTGGACCACAAGATAGCATGAGTAATGCCTAATAAATTCTTAAATATACAGATTGCCCCCAAAAAAAAAAATTTTACACAGTGTTAAGTGTAAATACCCCCCTGAGAAGTTAAGGTATTATTGGAGACGTCTTCCAATAATATGATAGTGTTCTGTGACACAGCTTGTTTTTATTAAAATGATATATATATGCGCTTCTCGTTATACATAAGGGGAATAACCCCTAGATTAGAATATTCTAAATCAATATATTTCAGCTTAGAACCCGTTAATGGGTGATGGACAGAGTATCACTTGGTTAAAGGTAGTGAATAAGGCTATCGTAAGTAAGGCTATCAAAAAATATAGGAACACTGTGGATACTCCACAATCCTATAATGACCATATACTATGATTTTGACCATATACTATGATTTTACAATAGTTTACCAGCAAGTTTTTTAACCGCTAAGCTACCCACCAAGTTTACCCACCAAGTTTAAGCTAAATTGCCGACATACGGCCAACAAAATTAAGAAATTTCTATTTTAAACATAGAGCATAAGGAGAAGCAGAGCGAACGCCTGACGCGCGTTTCGCCTACTGCTTTGTCAAAGGCCTTTGACAATTTTGTTGGCCGTATGTCGGCAATTTAGCTTAAACTTGGTGGGTAAACTTGGTGGGTAGCTTAGCGGTTAAAAAACTTGCTGGTAAACTATTGTAAAATCATAGTATATGGTCAAAATCATAGTATATGGTCATTATAGGATTGTGGAGTATCCACAGTGTTCCTATATTTTTTGATAGCCTTACTTACGATAGCCTTATTCACTACCTTTAACCAAGTGATACTCTGTCCATCACCCATTAACGGGTTCTAAGCTGAAATATATTGATTTAGAATATTCTAATCTAGGGGTTATTCCCCTTATGTATAACGAGAAGCGCATATATATATCATTTTAATAAAAACAAGCTGTGTCACAGAACACTATCATATTATTGGAAGACGTCTCCAATAATACCTTAACTTCTCAGGGGGGTATTTACACTTAACACTGTGTAATTTTTTTTTTTTTGGGGGCAATCTGTATATTTAAGAATTTATTAGGCATTACTCATGCTATCTTGTGGTCCAAACCAAACCAGTTAGTTTTTGGGTTGGGACAATGCTGCAAAATTGTTTAAGCACCTCACTCAGCCACCAGTAATTTACAACTAGTTTGGAATATAATATTACATATTTGATTCCCCATCAAATCGAGATCGCAATTCACACCAATAAGTTATACACTATCCCCCTGTGTGATCCCTGACACAGCAATTTTAATGTTCCTTTCACACCTATTTTTACCATAAGCAAGTTATGTTGGATGACTTAGATCATCTCTAGGGAAATTTGAAACTAATGAATATAAATAAATTCCCATGGTAATAGAAAACTAAATATAGATTGATAGAGGCTATTTATTAAACAGCATTTATCTAGCTGTTCCTATGTGACTTACAAATGACAATTTAGTACCATTTGGGATACATTTTTTGAAAACATCAAATCTCCCCATTTTATATGTTTTGTTTTCTTGTCATTTAAATATTTTAAAGATATCAATAAAAGTTATATTTTAATCTTTTCCTTAGTGCCTTTTCTACAATATCAGATCGAAAATAAAGTTTTCCATTTAAGTGTGCCACAAGATACCTTCTTTTCTTTCCTTATATTTCTTTGATGATATGGATTCCCACCCTACGGAAACAACTGTGAAGCGGTGAACCTACAACTTGCATCCAAAAAATCAAATTGGTCCAGGGTCACTAAGAAATGGTGCATGAAACAGTGCTAACCGTGAAACATGTTGCATGATATGTTTGTGCACACAACAGCATGAGTTGTTGTTTTTAATATTGTTTTTATTTTGGATTAAAAAAATTTTTTAACTATACATTCTCATTGCTGAGAGCATTTTTCTACGCTACCTTGGGGAGCTGCCTCTCTTGGGAATCCAGATACTGCCTGTATCAGCTAGCTGGTCTGCTGTTGAAAACCAGCCTGCAACTATTGGCACATTGGAGTGCCTTCACAGAATGTGAGTACCCTGTACTATCTTTGTACTCTCCTTCAGTTTTCGATTGATTCACACATATGGCGACTCTCTCCTTTTTCTGTTGTTTTTAGAGCTGTTAACCACATATGGTGAAGATTGAGTGTTGCCTCTTAATTTTTGGACATCATTTACCCATCATTTCACATTATTCCTGACTACCTCATAATCACCAAGGACTGTGATCAAAACTGGTGACTATATAAAAAAAAACTTTAGATTTTGTTCTGGAGTATATTGATTTTTCTATATAGCGCCCCCTATAGGGTGTTAACCCTTTATATTACTTGGGTAAATATCCCTTCTGGTTCCTTGTATATCCAGTTCCCGGGCACTTACTCAGGTTTCAAGCGGCCCCCATGGGAGACAAACACTTGGCCGGTGGCCCCCCAGATATATTTTACTTGATACCCTTGCTGTAAATGCATGGGCAAGGCACAAGAAAGTATACGCTTATGATATTAATAACTGTCTCTACCACCTCTTCTGAAAGGATATTCAATAATAATCGACATTCTCGGGTAACGAAGAGCTTTAAAATACATAACTGGCTACAGGAACACATATTTCAGTTGTTCTCCAGATCAAGTTTAAAGAAATTGTGAAATTGAAATACAGATTAAAATATTATAAGTCCTTTATGTAATTTAAAAGTCAGTTTCCTACTCTCAAAACACAGTTAATAAATGTATTTAACAATGGCAAGTAAACAAAAATGACCAAAGAACCAATCAAACACTTGTTTAAGAGCCCAGCATGGTTGTTTATATATAAATGTTAAAGTGTTTAAAAAAATTAGGAGCCAGATAGGATACAAAATAAAAATTACCTTCTGGGATCTGTCAAGCCAGGCCAAATCTATCAGTTAAAACCTTTATTAAAGTAATTTTGATATAGTAGAGTTAAAGGGACATTGTAGTAAAAAATGGATGTTCCTGTGCTGAATAAAGTTTTCTGTGGGATTTATTCGTATCTGCCATTGGGCAATAGGTACTTGAATATCATTTGTGCAGAAACATGCACTTCAAAGCCAATGTTTTTATTTTATTAATCAGATAAAGCATGCAATTGTAAGCAACTTTCTAATTTACTGCCATTATCAATTTTTCTTCGTTATCTTGGTATCTTTATTTTAAAAAGCAAGAATGTAAGCTTAGGAGCTGACCCATTTTAGGTTCAGCACCTGGGTAGTGCTTGCTGATTGGTGACTAACCATGTTAGTGATTATTTCACCTGTACTCTAGTTCACTATAACGAAAACCTGGCCTATTGAGGGTACTTGAGGACAGCGGTTAAGAACCACTGCTCTATCTGAGCCGTGAAAGAAAAAATTGAGGTTTGTGTCCCTTTAGTAGGTCTAGCTTGGAGGGGAGAAAGGAAGAGGTGACATGATATAAAACATCAATTAGATGAACGAATATAGTTCTTCATTTTTCACAAAATCTACCAAGTCAATACAAGGGCTAATAATCAAACATTGGTGGCTAGTGGATTCAGGGGTTATTTCCAGAAACATTTCTTTACAGAAAGGGTGCTGATACCCAGAACAAACTTCCACAAGAAGTGGTATGGACAAATACTGTAAGGGAATGCTGAGATATGCAGAGCAGGGGATTTCCACTAACTAACTAGTCATAGACTAGTTAGTACATGTTCCCCCAGACTTGAGAGCTAAAATTATATACTTCTACCCTGTGCATATGGCTATCCTGAATTAAGCCTGCACTTCAGACAGGAGTATGGGAACTCATTGGGTCTCCTGGCTCTTATCAATGTTTCTAAACTAAGGCTGCACATGAATAATGAATAAACACTACCTATAGAGCATGCAGCTGTAGGATTAGTTACTTGTTTTCCATAGAACTGCTGTCATGTGCTATGATCATTTAGATTTATTAATCCTTCATCTGAAAACTGCACAAACAGAATTATTTTACAAGGCTACTACACCTGTTTATTTAAATCAAAGTATTTTGCAGTGAAACGCTAGGAGCACGATCTGAAGCTTTCCTTAGCTTCCAGCAACTGACTCTGAAACGCCAAGGGTGTCCCTGGTAAACCACACAGTTGACCAGTGAGAATTTTAAACTTAGGGAATTTAGCATATTACTGGCCACTAAGATATTGATATACACTCCTGTTGTATTACTGATTTTAGCTCAACGATTCATAAATCAGACTTACATGGAAGCGGAAGTGAGACACATCAGAGGGGATGGCCACATTATAGTGACCAACTGCTTTGTAGACATTCTTATTGTGTTTGACCAGGACTCCTTGTGGCCACATACATTCCTCCATCCATCTACAAAATAGATAAACAAAAAAAAAAAAAAGCCATTGCTTTATATTTTTGAGATGGCATAACCACTGAGTTGTATTTCATTTGCATAGCATAGTTATGTGTTTGTGCACAGATTTCTAACAATGCGCGCGTAACAACAAATGGTTCCCTTACGAATGCTGCAGCATGTTTGAACATAGTGCTGGATCCACTTTCTGCCAACAACCAAGGTGAGCCGCAGCTTTATGTAGGAGGTCACAGTACCGAGCAGGCAGGAGGTGCTGAGTTAGAATGACCGATGTGCTTAGGGAGACTTGCAGGAAGAGCTCACAGGACCAACGTTTATCATAATATTGAGTGCTCTAAAGAGAAAAGATTAAACTTATTTTGGTGACAACAGGATATGTGGAAAGATAAGTTGAAGAACAATACAATATAGAGTAGGTATTCATTACATATTTTGCTCCAAAAACACTTAGCTAGAGGTATTACTGCATTTAAAAGGTATATCAAAGAATTTGTTAGCGCATGTCATTTTTGCACTAGTGAAAATAAAACCCTATGGGCTAGATTTACAAGTGGAGTGCAAATGTTTGCGCGCCAGCGATAAGGGGTTTATCGCTGGTGTTTGCGCTTGTCGGGCTTACCGCTCGTATTACGAGTTAAAAGTAAACAATTTCTTGATCACAATCGCGAGTTATGCTAGAAAGATTCTGTGACTTCAGAGCTCTGGTTAACTGCTTTCTGAAACTAAAAAATTGCACAAAAACACATCAAAAATACATTACAAAGTATAGTTACACTGATAACAACACTATCTACTAAAAATATATTAAAAAATATATTGCACACAAGTTATAAGGGTTCAAAGATATCAGATATAAGGCAGGCAAAGGGCTTTAACATAGAGATACATACATATACATGTCTAAAGATGGATATATATATATATATAAAATAATGTGTGTGTGTGTACATATGTATTTACAGACATATATATACACAGAAACATAAATATATACGTACACACAAGACATATTTAAGTGCAAGTAGATGAAAACATGTTAAAGAATATTTATGCAATATTCGTATTTAATCGTTATACTGTGTATTTACTGTAAATATTTCACATTCCAATGTTCTATTTTATTTTTAAATAGATATTCCTATATATGTCTATAATTCTCTCTCTATATATCTAATATATATATATATATATTGTATAAAAAAACATCAGATATAGAGCAGCTAATGCTCAAGCAGAAGCGTTAATTAGCGCTTCACTTGTAATCTGGCCCAATGTGTTTAACCTCTGTAAAGAAGTTAAAAACCTAGGTATAGTCCCACTTAACAGCCACAGATAATTTCTGTTCATTAGCAAGATATAGCTGTGAGCCAAAAGCAGCAGCACAACCCTGCTAATTACTGTCAATTTCCAGCTTGGGAACTGCAATCCTGAGAAGGACTTTAGGTGTTTAACCCACACAAAGGAGTCAAACACTAAAATAAAGTTTGATATTCAACAGCGCAAAAATCACATAGCCTAACCATTTAGAGCATGTAATTGTGGCTTACAACGTCCCTTTAAAGCAATACCATATTATGCTGATATGTCAATGAGGGTACTAAGTAAGGCAGGGTCACAAGCTAGTGGGTGCAGAGATGTCAGCATAACTGGGACATATGCAGTTTGGGATCCTAAAACATTTTCAGACACACAAAAAAACACTGGTGCTTTTGCCATATTTACAAATGTTAGAAGCAACATATTTTTAAGGATAGTACTATTTAGGTGCCACATTGCTGGCTATAACATTTCCATTATGCAGCATTGTTGCTGGTAACATCCTGTGCTATTTTTTGTGTGTTACTATTGCTTTAATAAATGAATTCAAAACATAAAGTGAAATGAATATAACAACTGTAAAATAGAATGTTAAAGGACATGAAACCCAAAATTTCTCTCACTATTTAGTTAGAACACACATTACTTCTATTATCAAATTTGCTTCATTCTCTTGGCATCATTTATTGAAGGAGCAGCAATGCACTACTGGTTCCTAACTGAACACATGGGTGAGCCAATGACAATTGGTATATATATGCAGCCACCAATCAGCAGCTAAAACCTAGGTTCTTTGATGTTCCTGAGCTTTCCTAGATAAACCGTTCAGCAAAGGATAACAAGAGAAGGAAGCAAATTAAATAATAGAAATAAATTGGAATGTTTTTTAAAATTGTATGCTCTGTCTAAATCACGAACTCTACTGTCCCTTTAAGCTTGTTTGACTGTAATATAAGAGAACGTAAGGTGGCTAAGTGAAGAATGGATTATTGGATAGCTATGCTTGAGAATACAGAGAATGGGGGTTGTGCATGTGTGCTGTATGAACCTGTAAATTGTGCTAATCTGTCCATATTGATTTCCCTCTTGAGAACTAATTTAAAAATGTTTTGTCTTCCACTGCCAATACTTAGCGTGTTCATTTTTGTGATTATTACAACCTGTGTAAAGCATTTTCTAGACACATCATAAAGTAACTGAGATCACTGTTGTAATAAATTCTTTTTGCAGCAGTTTAGAATATGATGATTACTTCGCACAACCAAGCAGATGTTAATAAAAGCAAACTTCTGTAACCTAGGTTTTCTTCAAAATGCTGCAAATTGCTTAAATCAGCAACTGATATGCAGTACTTAAAGGGACAGTCTACACCAGAATGGTTATTGTTTAAAGATAGATAATCCCATTATTACCCATTCCCCAGTTTTGCATAACCAACACAGTTATATTAATGTACTTTTTAACCTCTGTGATTACAATCATCTAAGCCTCTGCAGACTGCCTCTTTTTCAGTTATTTTGACTTGCATTTTAGCCATTCAGTGCCGACTCATAAATAACTCCACATAAGTAAGCATAATGTTATCTATATGACACACATGAACTAACGCCCTCTTGCTATGAAAAACTGTCAAAATGCACTGAGATAAGAGGCAGCCTTCAAGGTCTTAGAAATTAGCATATGAGCCTACCTAGGTTTAGCTTTCAACAAAGAATACCAAGAAAAAAAAAGAAAATGTGATGATCAAAGTACATTGGAAAGGATGTAACAAGGATGTAACAATGATTGTACACATTTCTCTCAAGACAATTGATATGTTTTTTTCTTTATGTACCAACAAACTATTTGAAGTATTGCTTGTCTGTTATTGCATATCAAACCTCAATAAAAAACTAGATAAAAAGTACAATGGAAAGCTGCTTAAAATTGCATGCCCTATCTGAATGATGAAAGTTTAATTTTGACTAAACTGTCCCTTTAAAGAAAATCTAAGTTACAGGAGTTTGCTTTATAGCCTCTCTAGGGAACATTGGAGACGCACAATCTTCACACAAAAGCAAGAAGTGTTTAAAATGGCAGTGTACTGTAATATTATTTTCCCCTTAGCATGTTTCCAATTACTTGTAATACCTGCTGCAGGGTAATAATTATTTTGGAAATTGCTCCTTTATTTTTTGTATTAGAAATAAGCTGCTTTTACTATTAAAGCCACCTACCATTATTTTCAAGAACATGCCCATTGAAAAGGGATGAAGGTTGCAAAAAGACAAAATCTAACTCTCTCTCTATACAATACTTAGGTATTAAAATGTTAATCGTTGATGTGGTTTCAATTAACAAAAACAGCTATTTAAATTGCAAAAATTAACCTAAACTAGCACTTTCCAATATATTTAATACTCTGCAGCTGGTTTTACACGTTTGAACACACAATGGGCTAGATTACTAGTGGCGCGCTAACTTTTTCTTTCGCTCTTGTGCCAACTGTGATAAAAGTAAACTTCTAACGCGGGCAGGTTAGCGTGCGTATTACAAGATGAAAGTAAAAAGTTACCATGCAAGCAAAAGTCTGCACGCTAACTTCAAGACTTTGAATATTGCAAAAACATAATTTATGTAAGAACTTACCTGATAAATTCATTTCTTTCATATTAGCAAGAGTCCATGAGCTAGTGACGTATGGGATATACATTCCTACCAGGAGGGGCAAAGTTTCCCAAACCTCAAAATGCCTATAAATACACCCCTCACCACACCCACAAATCGGTTTAACGAATAGCCAAGAAGTGGGGTGATAAGAAAAAAGTGCGAAAGCATAAAAAATAAGGAATTGGAATAATTGTGCTTTATACAAAAAAATCATAACCACCACAAAAAAGGGTGGGCCTCATGGACTCTTGCTAATATGAAAGAAATGAATTTATCAGGTAAGTTCTTACATAAATTATGTTTTCTTTCATGTAATTAGCAAGAGTCCATGAGCTAGTGACGTATGGGATAATGACTACCCAAGATGTGGATCTTCCACGCAAGAGTCACTAGAGAGGGAGGGATAAAATAAAGACAGCCAATTCCTGCTGAAAATAATCCACACCCAAAATAAAGTTTAAATGAAAACATAAGCAGAAGATTCAAACTGAAACAGCTGCCTGAAGTACTTTTCTACCAAAAACTGCTTCAGAAGAAGAAAACACATCAAAATTGTAGAATTTAGTGAAAGTATGCAAAGAAGACCAAGTTGCTGCTTTGCAAATCTGATCAACCGAAGCTTCATTCCTAAACGCCCAGGAAGTAGAAACTGACCTAGTAGAATGAGCTGTAATCCTCTGAGGCGGAGTTTTACCCGACTCAACATAGGCATGATGAATTAAAGATTTCAACCAAGATGCCAAAGAAATGGCAGAAGCTTTCTGGCCTTTTCTAGAACCGGAAAAGATGACAAATAGACTAGAAGTCTTTCGGAAAGTCTTAGTAGCTTCAACATAATATTTCAAAGCTCTAACAACATCCAAAGAATGCAATGATTTCTCCTTAGAATTCTTAGGATTAGGGCATAATGAAGGAACTACAATTTCTCTACTAATGTTGTTGGAATTCACAACCTTAGGTAAAAATTTAAAAGAAGTTTGCAACACCGCCTTATCCTGATGAAAAATCAGAAAAGGAGACTCACAAGAAAGAGCAGACAATTCAGAAACTCTTCTGGCAGAAAATATGGCCAAAAGGAACAAAACTTTCCAAGAAAGTAATTTAATGTCCAATGAATGCATAGGTTCAAACGGAGGAGCTTGAAGAGCCCCCAGAACCAAATTCAAACTCCAAGGAGGAGAAATTGACAGGTTTTATACGAACCAAGGCTTGTACAAAACAATGAATATCAGGAAGATTAGCAATCTTTCTGTGAAAAAGAACAGAAAGAGCAGAGATTTGACCTTTCAAGGAACTTGCGGACAAACCTTTATCTAAACCATCCTGAAGAAACTGTAAAATTCTCGGAATTCTAAAAGAATGCCAGGTAAAATGATGAGAAAGACACCAAGAAATATAAGTCTTCCAGACTCTATAATATATCTCTCTAGATACAGATTTACGAGCCTGTAACATAGTATTAAATCACAGAGTCAGAGAAACCTCTTTGACCAAGAATCAAGCGTTCAATCTCCATACCTTTAAATTTAAGGATTTGAGATCCTGATGGAAAAAAAGGACCTTGCGACAGAAGGTCTGGTCTTAACGGAAGAGTCCACGGCTGGCAAGAGGCCATCCGGACAAGATCCGCATACCAAAACCTGTGAGGCCGTGCTGGAGCTACCAGCAGAACAAACGAGCATTCCTTCAGAATCTTGGAGATTACTCTTGGAAGAAGAACTAGAGGCGGAAAGATATAGGCAGGATGATACTTCCAAGGAAGTGATAATGCATCCACTGCCTCCGCCTGAGGATCCCGGGATCTGGACAGATACCTGGAAAGTTTCTTGTTTAGATGAGAAGCCATCAGATCTATTTCTGGAAGTTCCCACATTTGAACAATCTGAAGAAATACCTCTGGGTGAGGAGACCATTCGCCCGGATGCAACGTTTGGCGACTGAGATAATCCGCTTCCCAATTGTCTATACCTGGAATATGAACCGCAGAGATTAGACAGGAGCTGGATTCCGCCCAAACCAGAATTTGAGATACTTCTTTCATAGCCAGAGGACTGTGAGTCCCTCCTTGATGATTGATGTATGCCACAGTTGTGACATTGTCTGTCTGAAAACAAATGAACGATTCTCTCTTCAGAAGAGGCCAAGACTGAAGAGCTCTGCAAATTGCACGGAGTTCCAAAATATTGATCGGTAATCTCACCTCCTGAGATTCCCAAACCCCTTGTGCTGTCAGAGACCCCCACACAGCTCCCCAACCTGTAAGACTTGCATCTGTTGAAATTACAGTCCAGGTCGGAAGAACAAAAGAAGCCCCCTGAACTAAACGATGGTGATCTGTCCACCACGTCAGAGAGTGTCGTACAATCGGTTTTAAAGATATTAATTGAGATATCTTTGTGTAATCCCTGCACCATTGGTTCAGCATACAGAGCTGAAGAGGTCGCATGTGAAAACGAGCAAAGGGGATCGCATCCGATGCAGCAGTCATAAGACCTAGAATTTCCATGCATAAGGCTACCGAAGGGAATGATTGTGACTGAAGGTTTCGACAAGCTGAAATCAATTTTAGACGTCTCTTGTCTGTTAGACAGAGTCATAGACACTGAATCAATCTGGAAACCCAAAAAGGTTACCCTTGTCTAAGGAATCAATTAACTTTTTAGTGAATTGATCCTCCAACCATGATTTTGAAGAAACAACAAAAGTCGATTCGTATGAAATTCTGCTAAATGTGAAGACTGAGCAAGTACCAAGATATCGTCCAAATAAGGAAATACCACAATACCCTGTTCTCTGATTACAAATAGAAGGGCACCGAGAACCTTTGTAAAAATTCTTGGAGCTGTTGCTAGGCCAAACGGCAGAGCCACATAATGCTTGTCTAGGAAAGAGAATCTCAGAAACTGATAGTGAGCTGGATGAATCGGAATATGCAGATATGCATCCTGTAAATCTATTGTAGACATATAATGCCCTTGCTGAACAAAAGGCAGGATAGTCCTTACAGTTACCATTTTGAATGTTGGTATCCTTACATAACGACTCAATATTTTTAGATCCAGAACTGGTCTGAAGGAATTCTCCTTATTTGGTACAATGAAGAGATTCGAATAAAACCCAGCCCCTGTTCCAGAACTGGAACTGGCATAATTACTCCAGCCAACTCTAGATCTGAAACACATTTCAGAAATGCTTGAGCCTTTGCTGGGTTTACTGGGACACGGGAAAGAAAAAATCTCTTTGCAGGAGGTCTCATCTTGAAACCAATTCTGTACCCTTCTGAAATAATGTTCTGAATCCAAAGATTGTGAACAGAATTGATCCAAATTTCTTTGAAAAAACGTAATCTGCCCCCTACCAGCTGAGCTGGAATGAGGGCCGCACCTTCATGTGGACTTAGAAGCTGGCTTTGCTTTTCTAGAAGGCTTGGATTTATTCCAGACTGGAGATGGTTTCCAAACTGAAACTGCTCCTGAGGATGAAGGATCAGGCTTTTGTTCTTTGTTGAAACGAAAGGTACGAAAACGATTATTAGCCCTGTTTTTACCCTTAGATTTTTTATCCTGTGGTAAAAAAGTTCCTTTCCCACCAGTAACAGTTGAGATAATAGAATCCAACTGAGAACCAAATAATTTATTACCCTGGAAAGAAAGGGAAAGTAGAGTCGATTTAGAAGACATATCAGCATTCCAAGTTTTAAGCCATAAAGCTCTTCTAGCTAAAATAGCTAGAGACATAAACCTGACATCAACTCTGATAATATCAAAAATGGCATCACAGATAAAATTATTGGCATGTTGAAGAAGAATAATAATGTTATGAGAATCATGATCTGTTACTTGTTGCGCTAAAGTTTACAACCAAAAAGTTGAAGCTGCAGCAACATCCGCCAAAGATATAGCAGGTCTAAGAAGATTACCTGAACACAAATAAGCTTTTCTTAGAAAGGATTCAATTTTCCTATCTAAAGGATCCTTAAAGGAAGTACCATCTGCCGTAGGAATAGTAGTATGTTTAGCAAGGGTAGAGATAGCCCCATCAACTTTAGGGATTTTGTCCCAAAACTCTAATCTGTCAGACGGCACAGGATATAATTGCTTAAAATGTTTAGAAGGAGTAAATGAATTACCCAAATTATTCCATTCTCTGGAAATTACTTCAGAAATAGCACCAGGAACAGGAAAAACTTCTGGAATAACTACAGGAGATTTAAAGACCTTGTCTAAACGTTTAGATTTAGTATCAAGAGGACCAGAATCCTCAATTTCTAATGCAATTAGGACTTCTTTAAGTTAAGAACGAATAAATTCCATTTTAAATAAATATGAAGATTTATCAGCATCAACCTCTGAAACAGAATCCTCTGAACCAGAAGAATCATTAGAATTAGAATGATGATGTTCATTTAAAAATTCATCTGGATAAAGAGAAGTTTTAAAAGACTTTTTATGTTTACTAGAAGGAGGAATAACAAACATAGCCTTCTTAATAGATTCAGAAACAAAATCTCTTATGTTATCAGGAACACTCTGAACATTAGATGTTGATGGAACTGCAACAGGTAATGGTATTTTACTAAAGGAAATATTTTCTGCATTAACAAGTTTGTCATGACATTTAATACAAACAACAGCTGGAGGAACAGCTACCAAAAGTTTACAGCAGATACACTTAGCTTTGGTAGTTCCAGCACCAGGCAGCGATTTTCCTGAAGTATCTTCTGACTCAGATGCAACATGAGACATCTTGCAATATGTAAGAGAAAAAACAACATATAAAGCAAAATTGATCAAATTCCTTAAATGACAGTTTCAGGAATGGGAAAAAATGCCAAAGAACAAGCTTCTAGCAACCAGAAGCAATGAAAAATGAGACTTAAATAATGTGGAGACAAAAGCGACGCCCATATTTTTTTAGCGCCAAATAAGACGCCCACATTATTTGGCGCCTAAATGCTTTTGGCGCCAAAAATGACGCCACATCCA